>NC_079152.1:107902757-108207576 GCF_947563725.1 Argiope bruennichi | reverse complement strand
AAGCAGTGATAGTTTTAGGCCACTTGTTTTCTTTCCCCAATTTCTTAAATCAAAATTTTTATTGATTTTATATAATATCGATAAAAATAGTTTTTAAATAACAAATATTTTGGCAAATAAAATAATAAAACATTTAATCTTCCTCTTCAGGAGAGATGATTTGAATTATCCAACTTGTAAAAATAATTTTTTAATTATTAAAATAAACTTTCATCAAAAGTAATAAAAAAATTGCAGAAATTGTGAACTTTATCTAAATACTTTAGTACGAAGTTTGCAACAGTTGTTGTTTTATGAGCTAGTCAGACAACTGCAAAAATATATTTATAATTCTTCACTCCAGAGTTCGACGCACGTGGAATTTTATTTATTAGCTTTATAAAATCCAATCCGTTTAATGTTTTGATATTTTGAATTGTCTTCTAGAAACCTGAATTATGCAGTTTTAAAAAGATATCAATATTTTGCAGCACAATTTTGAGTTTATTTACAAATTAAAGAGTTCTTTTTATCTGATTTAGTGAAATGGTTTCAAAACAGCATGGTCGAAAAAGTAAATACAATTTATAATCATTTAAAATATTTAGACATTTACAGCAATAAAATTTATAGCATCTTAGATTATAAATTTATTTAGAATCATTTAAATTTCATTTTTTTAGCAATACTGTAATGATTTGTGCGCTAGTCCACGTATGTGGATCTTGGTTGTAAAAGGAGTAAAACAAAAATAATATTACATTCCAATTTCTTTTGTAATAACTTGCTATTGATCTTTTTCAATGTACTTTATATAACTTTAATAAATATGTTTAATATATATAAGTTTTCAAATATATATGTATAGTATTATTTTGCATAATGATGAAAAAATTGAATCCGAATAAAATATTTCTGTTCAGTATTTCGTTATTAGATTTCTTTTTATTTTTTATCATTGTCGTTATTTCTTTCCTTTTTTAAATCGTCATTGATTTCTCTTCTGATGTATTTGAAATAACTTCAATTTATTTTAAAAATATTTATAAGTTTCAAACATATATATTTTTATATTTATTTAAGAATATTTTTCTTATTAAAAAATGAGTTTTTAGTCGGACTTGTTGCATGAATTTGTATAATGATGGAAATAAATTGAATCAATAATATGAACAGCATTAGAACTGGAAATAGGAATAACACAAGAAATGCTGAAAATTTGATTGAAAAATTCAGAGAGATAAATAAGATGTGAGTTTTTTTTTTTTTTTTGGAATAATAAAAATATTTCCCTTTTAAAATGGAGTGATAATGATTCTGTCATTTTATTGTCTTTCTGTGTTGGAAATGAGCCTTTTTCTAGCGACAATATGTGGACCAATAAATAAAAATTATCATGCAACAGCCCGCTATTATGCTTTCGTACAATGAATGTATGAATTGAAAGTTAGTATAAACTTATGTGACCGATGTTTGGTATATTACAGATGTACTGTGAAAATTTTAAAAAATGTTCACTACAATTCTTTAGCCATTTTATAAATCTTATTATATGCAATGGCTAAATTCAATGTGCCAGATTCCAAAAAGAAAGTATTTTAAGAAAAATTTTGCCATTGAGACCCGACGTACACACATATTTGATAATTCGGCTGTGTTTGGAAATAATTTCTGTTATGCTATGAAGACCATGTAACATCATCATTTCATAGTTCGTGAAGTAATTTTAAGATCAGCAAAAATAAAGTAGCAATTGGTTGCAATTTATTGTAATGCTAAGTTAATAAGGAATCTGAAAAAAAAAAAAAAAAAAAAAAAAAGACCATATTTTTAAAAAAAGTCATTTGCGCTAAAATTAGATTTTAATGCCTTGAAAAACATCATTCAATAAACATGAACTCCTTGTTGGCTTTTATCTTTTAATTCAAATGCTTTGAATCGAACGTAATTAAATTTGTACTCTAAGGAATTTTTAGTTAATTAGAACTAAAATTAATGGAAATATATAATTTTTGCTATTTGTAAATTATATAATGTACATTTAAATAAAATATATATATTCCATAAAAATTTTGGAATATACATATACAAATATTTAAAATGATACATTTTTACATTTATATATTTATTCTTTCGTACATACACGAACAATTCGTTAGAAAATTTATTTTTATTATTCTGAGCTGATTCTACATTTTTGTTTCCATTTCAATGTTGTTTAATTTATTATTACGCCTGCCTCTTTTAGGTTATCAACTTATAATAAAAATGAGCTAAATAATTCATGAATAAATTGGAATTAGCTAAACATATTGCCGATAGTAAATGGAAATTTATGTTAGCACTTGTTCATATTACTGAAAAATTTGAATTGAAATTTTTGAATTTGATTTGTAATTTGAAGTGAAATTTTTCTATGCAAATAAAAATTAGTAGTAAAATAAATAGTGATATTAATTTCAAAAGATTAAAAGAAAAATGATGTTTTAAAATTGAGAAATGAAATATATAATTTTCATTTTTAGAAAACGTTAGCATTCATTAAAATGAAGGTTTTTAACTAAGATTATTTTGTACACAATTATCTATAAAATTATTTCCCGTTTTAGAGCAGGATTGACTTTGTTGTGAGTGTTAAAGCTATTGTGTGATGAAAAACAGGCAATTAGCCTGTAATGAAACAAAATTTTATTATTTCTGTTTTATAATTTAATTTCTAAAACAGAAATTGAATTATAGAACAGTTATTATAATTATTTTATAATTAAGGTTATATCCGTTTTTCAAAATAATGACTGGTTTCTGTTTTATAATTTAAAATCATGATATTGTATACGTTAATTGGGACAACAAGCTTCTTAATTGTAAATTGCAAACCTGTAAATATGTTAATTTGATTAAATTATTTGAAAAACAAAGTTTGACTCATTAATTTCTGACTATAGTGGTCAAGTGAAATTTTAATTTAAGTTTATATATATTTTTTTAAATCTTAAGATGAGTAACTGTAATTACGAAAATTAGGTTTTCAAATGATATTTTTTTCCAAAGTTTATAAAAAACGCCTTTTTTAAAAACTAAAAGAAAATAAGATTGGTATCAAATAATGGTGTTTTATGAATATTTTATAACAGTAGAAAAAATTTATCATTTAGTAGATTACAAAAACTTGCTACGTTTCTTATTCCTTAAATTTACAACAGTTATATTTAATTTCGAGTAGGTAGTTGTGTGTAATTGAATGACGCATGGGTTCATTTCGATTGCTTACATTTTCATTTCATTGAATGCAAATAAATCATTTATTCAAAATGAAATATAATATTTATCTTGCTGTAGAAATAATCAAACAAAATTATCGGTTACTCGTTGACCTCAAAATTAATGATGCCTTGGTACTTTCACTTCCTAATATTTTATATTTCTTCAACAGTTAATTAAATTAAAAGAAAAAAAACTTAAATCATTGTCCTAAGAATTGTTTCACTTTTCAAGTAGATTAATATTTTTTGCAACATTTTATCATTCTATTGTAATTTTTACAATATGACTATGAATTTACGAAATAATTTTTTAAAAATGTATTTTAATGGTTGGGGATTAGTAATCAAGGTCGCAGAAAAGTTGCATTATCTGTGTGTTAGTCATTTCGGTATTTTAATGATTAAAAGAAAGCACTAAGTTGAAAGAATCTGCATGGAGATCACATCAAATTAGAAAAGTGACTATTATAACACTAAGAACAAATCTTAGAAAATATGCAAAGTAGTTAAGGAACGAAATTTAAGTATTTTTAAAATTTTAACAATATTTTTAATTACGATTTTACGAAATACAATATCATATTGTTTTTAAAAACTCTCATTTGTGAATTTTTCTCAATTATCTAAAAACAAAGCTTTTTTTTTCGACAGTTTAAACTTATTATAATTTTAGTGAGCGGAAGTAATGACATTCTAAAAAACGAAGGATAAGAATCTATACTTTATTATTAACAATAATTGTGGGATAAATGTTTTCCTTGAAATTTTTTTGATAAGCAGATTTCCTTATTGAGGGATATTATTTATTTATTATTAAACATTAGCTATTCCTCATTGGACAACTATATACAATACAAGGCTTATGGAAATAAGCGCACCAAACAATTCACTCCGTGCCTCCCCCCCCCAAAAAAAACCCCTTTTACATAAAAGCAGTTAGAAAATATGTTGAAGAATAATTTAAAGAATTTAAAGGAAAGAAAAAATTCCTCAAAATAATTAAAAGGAGACAATAAAAGTGATCAAAAATAAATTCTCTCTCTCTGTATATATATATAATGGTATTTTGAATTCTAATTTCAATTTAATTAATTTCCAAGGTTTTATCTTAATTTAGCCCACAGTAACTTCATTCTAAAATATTCTCTTATTTCCTGATTCAATTCCACTGTCTCTACTTAATTAATTCAAGAGAAGCTTTATAAAATTGCTGAATGGGCTAAAAGCCTAACTTTCCCACCCTAGAAAGCCTAGAAAAATGTCCAATAAGCGTGTGTTTTCCCTGCCTGTTCGGCGCGTCAGTATCTCAGGTTATATAAGACCAGGAGTAAAATGTTCAAGAGCTTTTTCTTCATTTCTTTCTTTGTCATTCTGTGTTATGTGTGTTGCTCGTCGCTCCTGCTTACACATAATGCCTGCTTCTTCAAGATGAAATAAAACAACGTCAAGAAACCGAAAGTCTCTTCACTGTCTTCAAAACTGCATTCTGCTTCACATAAAATAATGCTTACACAGACACACACACGCACAAAATAAGCAAATAAGCGTGGATACAAAACATGAAATACTGAAATATTTTTATGGAAACAATAAAGTATATTTTTATTATTTAATAGAGAGATAAAGTTAAAAATGAAATAATAAGCAAGAAAAAATATTAAAAAGACATTAACAAAAAGAAGAAAAAAATATTGAAATAAAAGTAATAATTTTAAGCAAGATATTTTTTCATGCGGAGCATAATATTTCTAGACTATAATAAAGGAGTAATATTATTGACATTTACAAGCGTGGGCAAATTTTGCAAGACATAAGAAAGGGAATTTTGTATTAACACATGAAATCAGAGCGATTAACCAGACCATGATATGCCAATTTTTAATGAATACTTTTCCTGCAATGCTGCTATGCAAGAATCTCAAACTATGTGTTGCATAATGAGAGGAAAAAGCTTAGATAGTGGTATGCAGATAATGGGATACAGCATAGTGGTTTTTATGGAAGGATATATTTGGTCTAACATTTCTTTTTAAATATCTCTCATTAAATACGTTCCATTAATTCAAGACATAACATTTCCTTCGACTTGATCGAACACAATTTTGACGTAACCCAAACTGTATTGATGTGCTTTTTTTTGGTAACTATTATAGACTGATGAACAAATGCAGGACTTGCAATTGAAAATTTGAATCTCGATTCCATTGAAAATCCTTTTTTTTATCTGGATTTATAAGGTATTTAATCTTGTTGTGGGGAGCATCATCAATCTAATCAAAAGTGTGGAGAATGTTGTGCCATTTAAAGTGTTATTCTTATTTCTGCTATTAAAATCAAAAAGTCTGTACCCGCCATCTTTGTGTGAATTCAAATCACTATTAAAAATTTTATTAAAATGCCATTTTTCAATAACATGCTTATTATTAAAATATTCTAATATTTTTAGGATGTCATTATCTACGAGATAAAAAAAAATCTTGATAAATAAATTGATTTATGTGTTCGAAACTTTAAAGTCTGGATCATGGAATATGTTGAGTGATTGCTATTATTATTTTAATAGATAAAAAGATATGACGGATACTGCATGAAAGTTTCACTAATAATTTATTATAAATGAAACTATTGTGTTTATCAATGCAAAATTTATTTAAAAGGTTTATTTAGAAATAGAAAAAAGATCATTTAAATAGTTGTAGTAATTTGAAATTGTGATACGAATGCATTTCATATAAAAAGCTTTCAATGATTCTTTCCTCAAAAAAATTATTTAGTTCGTTTTACATTTGAATTTATATAATTTGTTTTATTCTTTTCTTTAGATTGAAAGTATATATGGATTAACATGGAACATTCTAGTCATCGTCATTATGTCTCAAAGAATTTCAAATTCCACTGACGAAAACGAAACGTTTAATACAACGACAACTTTAAGTGATATTGATTACTCTGATATTGAATACTCTCCACCGTATAATGTCAGTGAAATGACTTCAGGAGAGTTGTGGAATTACTTAAGCGAGAACTTGCAATCTGACCAAGCAGTTGAAGAACGTAAGTGATAATTTTACATTTATTTATTTTGAATATTTCTTACATTTATATTTTGTAATTTTTCATTACCCAAATTAGTACAGAAAAACATGATGGAGAAAATTTGTTTATTTTTGTAATATCCATTGAATATTAATTATTTTTCTTTTTGTTTGCAGATATGTTTCATATCGTTATAGTTGCTTTAGTTTTAAATTCATTTTGGCTAATAACTACTTTGGCTCTCGCTGTTGGAAATGCTGTGAGTATTTTCAGAATATGATGTACCATTAAATCTTAATAGTTTAACATTTTTATTCAATATAGATAATATTTCCTATTAATAATATGTTTTAATGTAAGTCTCTTTCATAGATAAAACAATAAATTTTTATTTCAAAGTAATTTTAATTAAAATTAACTTCAAAATGTTCAAAAGTAAAATTAAAGTCGAATATTTGAATATAATTTGACAATCCTGAATCAATTACCATTTTGTGGATTCCACTTCATTATTGAAATTTCACCTTAACGTGTCATTTGTTGTTCAAAATTGAACCACTTTTCCATTACAGATTATTTATAATGAAATAATTTATTTTGACAATACATTACTTAAAATTTTTCTTTAGAATTTTACAAAAATGGATTGTACATTTTGCAGTTAAATTCCATTTGCAAAATTTTATTGAACTCTAATTTAGTTGTTTATTTTCATATAATAATGACTTTCATTAAATTATTTGAAGTAAAAATAATAATATTTCTGTTAATTTATTAAAAGAGAGGTAACTGTTTTTGTTGATTTTTTCCAAAAAAAAAAAAAATGTTCTTGTTTATTTATTTGCAGCTCAATTTAACTGTATAATTCCTCTGGAATATCATTATGATGATGTTTTTCTCATACTTTTATACTCCTTCGTACATGAAAAGAGTAAAGCAAAATAATAATAATAATAATAATAGTAACAATAATAATAAAGGAAATATACATTTAAGCAATGTTTCAATACTAAAAACAAATAAATACTCTTTATTTATGTTTATCAAAAATTCCTCTTCGAAGACTTTAATCAGTATGGAAAAAAATAAAATTTTAGGGAAAAAAACCGAATTATTATATGAATAGGATTTTGTAGTTATTCAAGAATTCGTTTAACTGTGAATGGCTATTTTTAATACATTTATTATGTTCAATATTATTTTCAAATTAATTATAAATATAATATATTTTTCAAGTATTTCAAAACGCTATACAATGGCTAAAATGACAAATTTAAAAACGAAAGTGAAAAAATAATTGATGGAAGTATTTGATGTTTTCATTTCCATTCATATAAGTTGGGTAGAAGAAAACATCTTCCATTTTTCTCTCTTAATTTTATATAGTTTTAATATTTATTCATCTGAATAATTTAAAAGGCTGCAAGATTAGGATTGTGTTAATAACAATTTTATATATTTAAATAATCATAAATTTAATCTAATAAAATTATAGGAAAAATGTATATCAAATTGAAATTTTTATGAAAAACCCATAAATTGTTGTGGCATTTTACAAAATTGTTCATGAATAGTTGACTAACATTTTTGTGATTTTAAAAATTAATTCTAAAATTCAGAGTTTGAGAAATTTAATTGAGAATTATTTAATACGAGATTTATTGTTTTATTTTTTATTTTATTTTATTTATTTATTTATTTATTTGCCTTCTTTGACAGGAAAAGTGTAAAGATATGCTGAAACCTTGGGTAGCTTCTACTATCATCATTACAATAACAGACATCGCTGCTACTGTATATTTTATCTTTAAAGCCATCGTAAGTTATTCCATACTGTTATAAAGATTTTTTTTTGGCAATTTCTGATTTATAAATAAATTTGCTTGAATATTTCTGAATGATATGAGGTGTTTTTTTTTATATCTTAGAAAACTGGAGAAGATTTTGACATTAGAGCTTCCTTTTTCACCAATCTATTTGTGTTCTATGCTTGTATGTTTTCAAGGGGATTCATCATAATATGGATTATCAATGTAAGTAAACTGAAAAATATTTTACTATTAAACTTTATTCGAATGATTTTATGCACTTATATAAATGATAAAAGAATCGATATATGTATTGTTGAAATTAATTATTAGCAAGAATTCAATGCTTTATGCTTAATAACTTGATAAGAATTATTACATGGCTATTTTATAAAATTTTATTTTAACAAAGCATTAATTTAACTTACCAAATCAACTTTACACAAATGATAAATTTTTAAATTTGTTTAAGGTTGCAAAGAATATTTTGGAAGAGTTCTCCTGTATTAAAGTTTCATTTTAAGAACAAATTGAGAACTAAGATAGAAAATGTTCTATCTGTTCTGTTCTATAAATCTGAAAATGTTCTATAAGTCTGTAAATATTCAGATCCATGCACCTCGTGGAGGAGATGTGTGAAATATTTAAGAGTCCGAAACCCGATAATGACGCATGCCATCCTTATATGGCACATGTTTATGGCATGCATCTTAATGTCTAAATACTACTCGTGGCGTTCCGATTATTCATACGAATACATCACATTTTCTTGTGAAAGGGCTTTGGAATTCTTCTTCTCTTCTCATCCAGTTATCTTTTCTACAAGCATTTATAGTTTTACCATTTTTTTTTCGTTAAAAAATTGTTTTTCGTTAGAAAGAATTTGATCTGCTACTTTTTAATGAGATCCTTCCGATGTTTTTTAATGAGATTCCAGAAAGCTTCAGTACTTTCTTACGTTTCAAAACTATCATCATTAGAAATGTTTTCTTTAAAGCTTCATCTTCAACAGTGACTTCAGAAAAGATTTTCTTAAATCACTGTTGAGACTCGATCATGTTTAGGAACATACATTTCAATGACTGTACCAATTCTTGTTTAATAATGAAGATAATGCTTATTATATAACTTCTAAATTCAAACATTTTATAAACTGGTGTTGGGTTTTTTTTCTTTTCATATCTGAGTCATGTTAACATTTGACTTAATTAGGAGCCAGTGGCTTTTGCATACTGAAGATTGAATATGGATGTTAAATTTTGCCAATAATAATTAAGCAATGTTTGGAGATAATTCAAATGCATGTTTTTCTTATACATAATATACCTTTGAGTCAATTCTCTCTTCCTGTACTTTGTGTAACAGTGTGTTTTTTGACACGCTTGGTGTAATGAATACTTTTTGAAATGATGAATAATGTAATAATTTGATTATGAATTGTTTATGAATATGAGCTATGCCGTTTTATTTAGTACTACCTGTTTGACTTAAAATTTGTGAAAAAAATACAACTGTCATGAAAAAAAAAAAAACCATTCACACAGTATCGAGAAGATTTCCTTCTTGTGTGTTTATAGACTTAAAAGTTTTTTGATGAAATTTTCGTAATTTATTACTACATTGTGTTAATTTCTCTATTTTTTTACTGATTTTGTTTGAAAATTTAGCATAAACCATCACATGCAAGTACAAATAGTTTCCGAAATTTTTTCAAACATAATAAATAAATAAAATAAACATCCCCCTCCGCATAAATATTTTAACTGATATTTTATTTTGTGCTTTCTGTGCATAAATCGAATAATGCAGGAAAAATCAAAATTATTCATGCATTTATTATCCTCCTTAAATTTAGAAATTTTTATTTTCTTTTTTGATTTACAATATCTGATGCCAGAAAGATAAATTCTGCGTATTTCTCTTTTCTAAAACTTAGTTGCCTTTCTTAATAATTTCTTTGTCTTTTCGATATTAAGTTACATATTTTAGAAACTAGGTGTTCTCTTCAATTCTTAGTTATTCTCGTTATTAATTCTCATTATTAATAAAAAATATAAAGTATTTTTTTTATCAAGTTTGATTTTTTCAAAACTAGGTGCTTTCATTAACTACCAGGTTTTTGATTGCGTTATTAATAAAAAGATAAAATCTTTTGTGGAGAAGACACATTTATATACTATAATAATCACAGACAATGATTAAAAAACATTAGCAAATATGAAGAGATAGTAAACAAAATCAAACAAGTTTATTCTACTTTGCCGGTTAGGAAATGAAAAACGCATTCATGTAAATCGAAAAGAGTGCTTGTTGTGTTTCATAGACACTCAACAATTTTCAAATGTAACTTTTCATAATTTGTAAAACCATAATGTTGATTGTAATGGGGTGAATAAAAACGTAAAAATGACGCAGAAATCACGATTTCACATCTCTTATTTATCGTGAGATTATTCCGAGAATCTAATGTAAGAAATTCTTGTGAAATCTATAAAGAACCTGTTTGCTAGAATGATGTGCGTAAGGCTCATCATTTCTTACTCGGCATTACGAGACGTGCGTTTATGTTGGCCGTTGCGACTTTGAACTTTCTTGTAATAAATATTTCCTAGAAAATAGGAATTTATAATTTCTTTTTACTTTTATGCTTTCGCATGTCCTGTTACATTCAATGTTACGTACCGATTACCCTCCGTAGTTTTCATTTCTGATCTGGAAACTACTATGACATTTGCTTTTTTTAGTTTATACTACTATTATTTTATTATTTTTATTTAATTAATTTTAATTAAAAACAATATTTGTTTAGAATTAATTACTTATTACACTATTAATATTTTCTTACATCGGCTTGAAATTCTTTTTATCAGCGCTTCCACCGATTAGTTCGTTCAGGATTGTGACGTCAGATAATTGTTAAGACTAAAATTCTCTATGTAAAAGTATAATAATGCTGAAAATACGTGAAATGTTTTGTAACACATGCATTTAAAAAATATTATATGTGAAACTTAATACATGTAGTATTTGTATACAATGCGATATAGTACAAATGGCTATAGATTCCAGCTTCCATCGTGCCAATTTATAGAGAAAATTTAAGAAAAAAAAAAAAAAAAAAAAAAAAAAAAAAACGGTACTCTAAAACAAAAAAACGAAATTGCGCATTTCCTGCATAAAAGTAAATAAAATACTACTGTCAAATTATGTCCTTGAGTATACGGTACTCAAGGACTTGAGAAAACTTGAGAAAACGGTACTCTAGAGAAACCGTACTTGAGAAAACGGTACTCTAAAACAAAAAACAAAATTGCGCATTTCCTGCATAAAAGTAAATAAAATACTACTGTCAAATTATGTCCTTGAGTATACGTTTTAATCACTTGTCAAAATCTCTTTCGATTTCTGATTCAAATCAACTCCATTTGACTTATAATTTCCTCTATAAATAAGGCTATTTTTTTTCATAAATTCCTTACTGAGTTTAATAAATAATACTTTCATTTTTTTTTTCATTGCGTGAACTGTATTTTAAAACATTATCGTCAGTGTCTGATAACAGCAGTCACATACCTTTTTCTTACCAGAAAAAAAACTTTTTTTTTCTTTTAGAAAAGCACACTATAAAAATTATTAAACTATTTTTATTGACCACTTTATTATATTTTCATTTGTCATTAACCTTTTGCTTTCAGATCACATTATGCGTTTTTGTAGCTCAGAGAGCGCAAGAAATTGAAGTAGGAAAAAGTAAAAGAATGGTAAGTATAGAAAACTTTCTCTAAATCTAAGTTCAGTTTAAACAAAATACATATTTATAAAATATAATTGCTTAAACTATTTCGGATTTTTTCTTTATTTAATTTGCAATTTTTTTCTGACATTCAGAAATTTTTTTAATTAATATTCTTTTTTTGACAAATTTCTATTATCCTTTTTGATGGAAATCAAAAGGACCTATCAAAATTGCAATTAAAAGCTAAATGACATTTTTTTTTCTGTTTCGTACATTTTAAACTGAATATAATGTATAATTGCGCATATCCTGCATAAAAGTAAATAAAATACTACTGTCAAATAAAATTTTGAATCGAATCATAAAAAACGCAAAATTTACTAAAGATATATATTTTATTCAGAATTCCTTGCTGTGTAATCAGGGGCGGTCCGCGCATAGGCTCGCGTAAATGCAGTAATTTCAACTTTTCAGTCTATAAATTTAATCATTAATTATTATATTTTTAGTTAGTATTTAAATCCGCCAACAGTCTTACACAAATTCAATTTTTTTGTCTTCAGGGGAAAAGCTGAGACTGGAAACTGGTTTTCCTAAATCTGATTCCCTATAATCAAAGTGCGTCTGTCTTCTCAGAAAGAAAAAAAAATTTCAAGGGGTTGCATTTTTCCTCAGTGAAAACTACAGTTCTAGCGATGCCAAAAACGGGATTTCTGACTTTTTTTTTATTGTGAGAAAATTATCAGGCGGCAAAAAAGCGGATAGTTAATAAGAAAATGAAGAATAATTTATAGCAAATAAAATAAATCAGAGGTAAAACTTCATTCAAATTTTAAAAAAAAATATCCTATATTACATTATAAATATCTTTTTGATTAAAATATTTATTTACATAGCATAGTATTTCTCTACATCTTCTTAATTTAAAGATTTTTCCAGCGGCACTTATTTCGAATCCGAAAAAATACAAATACATGATAGCGCACTTCCTTTTTATTGCAACAATAAAGTACAAAGAATTTCTAAACTTGTCACATTTTCCGATTAGAGAAACTGGATCACTTGTCGTTGTTCCTTTTTAGTGCAAACATTCTAATGGAGTAGTCATAATCTGTCTGTAACAGAATAGTGGAATTAGGATCAAGCCTTCAGAGCATTATCACAGCAGTATAACAATAAAATAAGAGAGAACACAAGAATATTTGTATCAAAAGTGCAGAAAAGTTATAATTTATTCTCATGTTGTTATTGAGGATTTATTAGTATCCATTTTGACGTATGTTTTTATTAGAAATGATAAATAAATTTTTTAAGCTATAGAGTGAAAATTTCATAAAATTTTCTATTAAATCTCTGTTTTTTTCTTAACAGCCTTTCAACTCCGACTTCAATATCATGCCCTACTCTTTGAATCCACCTTATGATGCATTTGAAACTGAGAGTTCAACTCGAACTTCCAAGAATTATAGGCCTCATACTCCACCCCCAGACTACGAAGGACCTAACAGTAATTATGAATTAAAAGTATTTTTCTACAGCAAATATTTAAGCTCCAATTACCTTGACAGTTGCCGATTATCAGTGCTAGTAAGAATTACAGCAAATAATAAGAATTACTGCATATTAGTCTCTCTCTCTCTCTCTCTCTCTTTTTTTTTTTTTTTTTTTTTTTTTTTTTTTACTTTTTCATATACGAACCATGTAAAGGAAAAATGCCGCAATCACCAAAAAGCTCAAACTCGAGGATTTGAAGAATTTTTACGTTTCACACTTCTCTGAGTTCTAATAGTTTTGGAAGTATGGCTGTCTGTCTGAACAAAATAACTAAAAAAAAAAAAAATTTGAGCTGGAAGGATGAAATTTGGTAAATTTTCTTTATACCAAATTTTTATATTAATGTCTAATTTCGAATGAAATCCATTCAGAAGAAATCTGATTTTCTGGTTGTTCGAATATAAGTAATTATGATAACTAACAAATGAAGAGAGCTAGATGGATAGAATTTTGTACAAGGATTTAATAATTAAATTATATAACAAATATGTATCGAATTCGAAACCATAGCCATTAAGTGGTTGATTGTCTAGTATGCAAACTGAAAAACTCATTGGGGGCCGTGGGGGCAAGGTTTCGGCTTGTGAACCGTAGGGTTTCAGGTTCGAGACCCGATTCCACCGAAGAACCGTCGTGTAAGGGGGTCGGTTGCACGTTAAATCCGTCATGCCAAACGTCCTCCTGCTGATGTGGCGTGAAGAGGGGGGGGATGCCCGATCAGGTGTCGTCCTCGTCATCTGACCGTGGTTCAAAATTACGAGGTCCGTCCCAAAATAGCCCTAGTGTTGCTTTACAACGGGACGTTAATATAACTAAACTAAACTAAATCAAAAACTCATTGATTTAATGATATGAAATGTAGCATGCATTTGACTATAATTGCAAACCTGTGTCAAATTTTTGTCCGAGAGTGGGGTTCAAATTATACAGATATGAGGTTTCATTCTAAAGTTTCAGATCTCCTGTAATTTTTTTTTGTCTGATTGTCTCTTATCTATTTTTGATAAATACAAGTGGAATTGTAGCACAGAACTTCATTATTCATTAATTGAATGAATTTTAAAAAAATATACACAAAACTGCTCTTATATAAAACTACAGTTTTACTATTTGAATATGCATTTTTAAGTTCGATTTAAATAAAAAAAAATTATCTTTAGATTGTTGCGATGTTTTCAGATGAGCGAATGTATTTTTTTAATCAAAATAGTGTTAGCAAATACGGATACAATTTTTAATATTTGTTCTCCCTTTATTCTTTTATTTTACTTTGAATCTGAATTAAATATTTAATACTTTATAATATATTTAGCTAAAATTCGTTAAATACGTTATAACTATTTTACGAGATCGCAGCACATTATTCCATATTTATTTGCCATACATGTACTATTTACATGAGTTTTTGATGTGTATTCAATGAATCAATCAATGAATATTCAATGAATGAATGTGTATTCAATCATTATAAATATAATTAAAAGAATTATAGTATGACTTGAATATATAGTTTGGGATACGAAGACTTGATATCTAGCGAAATTATTGTTTTGAAGAATAACAATCAAAAATTTTGTTTTAAGATATTTCTGGTGAATGTTTAAGATCAGTGTCAAGTTTTTTATTTCGTCTCGGATTTTGATTATAGTTGAAACAAGTGTTCTGTGAATTAAGTTCCAGGAAAATTTGTAGAAATGGAGGAATTGTCCCCATGATTCAAGGAATATATTGATTGCTAAGAAAACAAACACTAATATTTTTTTTAATTTCTTTTGCATAATCTGAAAAAGGCTCCACTGAAAAAAATGTAAAAGATCTTCAAATACTATAAATTCGGTACGGAAAAGCTCTGTTACTATCGGTGAAACATTTTTTGATCATGATAATTTCATCCTATTTGTTTAATTTTAATATAAAAATGTTCTTTTTTTTTCTTAAAATTTTTAATTTATTTCTAAATAAAAATTTCATATCATTTTAAAAATTATTGCTTTTTTCAATATTTTTTTCTTTTTTTGTAAATTAAAAATTATTTTTCTAGTCGCATGAGTATTGGACAAAATATGTAAATTTCGCTATAAAATATGTTGTGAGAGGAAAAAAGAACCCACCGAAGAAATAAGAAAGTCAGTTTTATTTTCAACTAACTTATCAAACTATCTGCATAATTGAATCTACCTCATAGTTTGTTTATGAGATAACTGAGTGAATTATTTGTAGCTGTGCAGTGGCATAACTATATAACAAAATGCTATGGATCCGCGATTATAGAGGCCCGCCTACCCTTTGTTTTATAGTTACACAATCGCATAAACACAGTTACTGTATATGGTTATGCAAAGCATTCTTCATTTTTAAAATTAAAATTGATAAAATACTGCTTGAAGAATTCTATGAGACAAGAGTAGATAATTAATCTAAAAAAAAAATGTCGTGATAATAAAAAAATTGTATCAGATAAAAGTAGTTTAGTAATATGAATGTTACTTTTGGAAGCAACACGATGGCTATTTTGGGACGAGCAGTGTGATTTTGAATAATGATTAGATGACGTGGATGATGCTTGAGATGGCATTTTTCTCTCCAAGCTTCCGCACAGCAACTTCTGGAGGGCGTTTGATCCGCGAATTCAGATTCATGTCCGTCGGGACTAAATTGCCACTCAAATCTAGAACCCATTGGCCATGAAGCTGAGACCTTACCACCAGACTGCTGTGGCTTGAATAAAAATGTATATGGATCTTAATCGTTTCAGTAATTCATCTAAATTATAAGAATCTTAAAAAATCGGTCAACACTGTTATAAGGAGTAATTAAGCCTCGCAAGAAATCAAATAATAGTAAACTCTTTGTTTTTAGTATTGTTAATTAGGGGCGAGTTTTAATTTTTTAAGAATCTCATCATAAACATTTGTCCGAGTACCTCTGTATAATTTATGATATCTCATAATTTATTCTTAGCCTCTGTTGGCATATATAATTTTCATTTACTGCTTCTTTTATTATTCACTTCATATTTCTTTGGATTATTAACAGATAACAAATATTTGAACAATGCAGCGTCAATAATCTGAACAAAGAGCTGTTAATCTTGTTAGTCATGTCAGTGCCGTTATTTTAAAGAAGCCAAGAAGTAAAATGAGAAACTTCGAGGACTAAAATTTATGAAAATTGTAAGCAAAGACTGAGATTTGTTATGGTGTTCTTGCATTATTTAAATGTTAATCATAGAGCTTTGTAGTTTCATATTCAAATTACTTCGAATTTTTTGTTTAATTTTTTATCAATCCTAGGTTTAAAATTGAGTTCCTGTCTAACTAGCGATCTGGAATATTGGCACTCTTTTGTATAGTTGCAACATACCAGTATTAACATTTCATTCTGAATACAAAGTAAAATCCTTTACCAGTGAAGCTTTCGAAATCTATTGAGTAATTTGTGATTGTTCTCTGCATGCCACTAAAGATTTTTATCTTTGCGCAGGCAAAAAGCGACGTCCCTCCCTCTCATCGGAACCAGAAACAATGACCCTTCCTCTGAGTATGCCAAGCAGCCGTGCATCCCTCTCGCAGAGACCCCTGAGCCAGAGCAGCTACCTGTACGATGACCGCGTGGAATTGCAACACAGAGCATCCTGTGCAGCGGAGACTGTACTGCATCATGCTTATGAGAACAAAGGATTAGTTATGGAGGGAGAAGGATGGATGGGTAATGACTCCTTTTTTTAAAAATAAATCTGTGAATGACCCTGAATTTAAAGTAATTCATTTGTCATAATCTTGAAAGTTTAAATGTGACAAATAAATGTTGATTGCACATTTCTTAATCGAGAATTTTTGTTAGAGGTTAGATATCTTTATATCCACTTTCATTCAGAAGCTAGAAGATATGTCGATCTAGACATGTTGTGTACCTCTTAATAATATTTCGGGATGACCAACGAAAGGTGTAATAGGAAATCTAACGCATATTTGAAGAATTCTTAAGAACTTAATATATATATATATATATATTGTTTGTAGTATACAATATAAATATATAGTAATATTAAAAATAAAAATCTGAATTTAAAAATTTATTATTAATAACATATTTTCTAAAATATTTGTTTCATTTAGCAATATACTGCTTGTTGTGTGGATTTTTTTATTCGAATTTTAACATGCAGGGTTTATAGAACGAATCCAGTTTAATGCCTCTTAGCTTTGCCTTGCTCTCCATCGTGTAATTCTCTCTCACACTAACCTTTGCTTCCTTGCAGTACATATAATATTTAAAAACACTCAAATTAAAATTGTATATCTCAGCTCATTGATCTTTGCTACAATCCAGCATAAAAAATGTAAATAAAATGTGAAGTTTACAATCCCGAAATTAATTATTATTCATATTTAGTTTTTCCGCACATATAAAAGAAGCAAATCTGTATGAGTCACTAGACGAGAAAGCAGCATTACAGATTTTGGTAGCCTATTAATTACATATGAATATCAATGTTTATATAGCTTTGAAAATATCAAAAAGTTTGCTAAACATTAATTCTTACTTCCGAATTAGCATGTGGTCTGCTATGCTTTTTGTCGCAAAACACTCTCTATTTAATACCTAAAAGAATTGAAAAAAAAAAAAAAAAAGCAGCAGCGGGAGGACTTTTGACCACTTGAATCTCCTTTTGAGAACACTTGCACTTGAATTCTTGCACTTGAAATTTATGTCCAAGCCAATTGCTCCAGTTTAAAATCCACTGCGCATCTTTTAAGAAGAAAAAGAATGTCATGTCACAGTTTAGCTTTTAGATAGTATACTACTAGCTAGTACATACATTTATCTCGCGATTCACGTGAATTGATTCTACGGGCAGAGTGATATATTTTTAGGTTTAGGTATTTAAGATAATAAAAACAAATCCTTTTTCGATCGAAGATGAATTATGCCTGTAGATTTAATACACATTCATAGTTGCTGGAATTCAATATAATCACATTATTCTTTTATGAGGAAATGTGTTATTTATTGAATTGTGAACTTTGTCATCTGTTTAAATAAATTATGAGGTCACATCTCCAGGGTATAATCGCAAATAATCAGACTGTTAGATAAATCAAATCGAGAATCAAACTATTAAATAAATTATCGTTCTTGTCTTGAATTGCGTTTATTTATAACTACGTATATCAGGTCTGAGAAACAATGAAATATAATACATACAATTATCTTTTCTTGCAAAGGTTTATTATTTTTTAAAATTATTTAATATCATAGAATTTCAAGCAGTAATGTAGATAAGAATGTACTGGTGATGCTGTTGTGGACTTTTTCATGAAAAAAGAGAAATTATTTCGGTTTAAGCAATATAAAACTGCTTCAAATCAATGTGTTTATATACAATATATATATATATATATATATATATATATATATATATATATATATAAATTGCCTAAGTCGTCAAATCTTCTTATTATATAAAAGGCCACTATTAGGCAGACGGAACATTACAAGTTCGTGGATGAGAGGTTGCCGCATAAGTAAGCCGATTCTGGCTTCTCTAGTGGGTAAATCAATGCTGAGGACTAATTACTCTCCTCCAATTACAGGACGTAGGTCATACTGAAACGGTTGCATTATGATGGAGATGATGACCCTTCAATCTCCGTTTTCTTCCTCCCACTGAAGCAAAGATGGTCATTCATATTGGTCAGAATTTCAAAGCAGGGCGAGGATAGCTCACTTGTGATTACTGTATCACATGATTTAAATGAAAAATTTCTTTGGGATATCATTCTGTTTTTTGTGCAAATGAAGACATCTATGAACTCGAAAACTCTTCCACTGTACCAATATAACTTTGATATGAAATATAGAATGTTTTTTTAAAAAATGTCCTCGTATTTCTAGATTTGGATAAGTTTAATTCGTATTGGAAATATCTAGGAGTTCTAGTTGAGATTTTAACGAGTGATTACCGTTAATTTATTATTTTAGTTATTATTTCTAAAATAATCTGAATACAAACTTATTAATTATACATTGTCGTAATTTTGTTTACAAAGTTTATTCGATTTGCAAATTATTCGATGTATTGAGATAAAAACAGTAATTAGATAATTAGAAATTTAAAAACCAAGTATCGATTAGCAAATTAAAAGAATATTATCTTTTATTTTAGGAACAATAATAACAATATGAAAAGAAAATTAAAGGATTGAACGGAAAATTTGGCCATTTTGATACCCATTACCTGCATGGCAAATAAATTACATGCTTTCCAAATAGTAGTTAAAAAGTTTGATTCGATAGCACCTTGGTTTTAAAATAAAAGTAAAATTTCAAAAGGTTAGAAAACAAAATAATCAAGTCGAAAAGTAATAATAATTTTTTAAATAATAAGATGATTTATGAATTTTATTGTGTTTATTGAGAATTTTATTTCAGAATTTTTATGCTTTTCATTTTTTTCAATAATAATTTTGATTTTAATTGAAAATTTCTGAAATATATTTAATTTAAAAGAGACATATTTTCATATTCTATGGTTATTTTCTATTGTTCACATTTTAAAAAACTTTATTAACATATATGTAATTTAGATATTTTCTATTTTTCAGGAATACCCCGACCACAGCTGAAAACTTCTCATTAACATCGTGGGATTGAATTTTAAACATCACTTCATTTATTTATCATAACATGAAGCTCATATTTGCTTTGAAAAGTTATTACTTTGATGTATTTTTTTGTATTTCAGAATTTTATTCTGAGTGTTTCTTATTTGTGCGATTTCAGGAATGGAATGCAACTTATCGCATCAATTGTGAGTGCAATTTGCTTAAGGAAGTTTAATTTTTAAAATAAATCAGTTGGTAGTCATAATTTAACCGTCTGTGCATACTTGTAAATAGACATAATTTGATCGAAATATCATCAATTAACTAATCTCTCATGTATATCTATCACTTGTTTTGAATCCACTCAATAAAATGTCTTTTATGCTTTTTGTTTGTATTCTGTTTGATTACACTGATTAGAGATAAGGTAAATCACATCACAAACACCACTTCTACATCTCTCAGTATTCTTTAAGAATTTATTTTTACTTTGTCGTATACGAAGTAAAAAGGAAGTATTGTTATCAAAGCACACATTTTTTTTTACATTATGTCTGTTTGTCTGTGAATGGTAACTGAAAAATGTTTTGAGCTAGAGAATAAAATTTGGTACATGGACTTCTGACCAAATTTATAGATTTGGTCAAAATCTATTAAATTTTGAATGGATTCTATTCAAAAGAAGCCTGTCTTTCTAGCTGGCTGTTCAAATACAAATAAACTCAATGGTTTCAAAATGTAAAGTGCTAAATAGATAAAATTTGGCATGCTTGTTAGCATCTAGTATGAAGGGTTTTTTCAAATTTTGAAACTGTAGAAAGGTTGGCGTTCTAGTGGCTTGTACTTTAGCAGAAATGCACACGCAATGACTTAAACTAATGAAATTCGGCGTGCTATCTTGTGAATGCAACTGCAGTTCCGTAACAAATTTTGATTACAATCGATCAGAAAAAACTTACTTCCAAAATACATATTCGGACGAAAATTATGTAAGACACTAAACTGACGCTAAAAAACAATATTTCGTAACTATTGCTCGCCAATGCCATATAGGGCATTCACTACCTTACCCGAAATCTATAATTTTATGCAATGAGAGGGGTGGTAAAAATCTTCATTGAAGAATATGCGAGAAAGTTTCGGAAAGACACTCCTTTTGGTTTAATAAAATGGACAATTTTTTTTTACATTTTCCCATATGTAGTACACAAAAAGAAAATTTTGAATTTGCCATAACATTCAACCTTGGTATTTTGATGAGCATCCACTTTTTAATAATAATAACAATAAAAAAACATTTTTGCAATTATATCAGTTAGTATTGTGTCTATGGAACCAGTAAACCAAAGCAAATTTGGTATGCAGTCTTTACACCGAAACTGTACTTATATCATATTTTGGAAGTCTATCTGTACGTGCGGATGTGAATGCAATAATTTTGATGATAAGGATGAAATTTTGTCAAAGTCTTATCATCTGAACCGTAGAACTGCTTGAAATTTGGAACCTACACCGTCATGTGTATTCGTGTAATGTTGTTTGCGACAACTCAAAAACGCAACATGCTACATTAATTAATTTCGGCAGAGGTCTTGGCAACCGCAATGCAAATGTGCATCAAAATGTGGACACAATGGTTCAAAAGGAATATGTACAAATATGCATGCATACTCGATTTTCTTAAATATGATACGAAATTAATACTAAAAGCGTTATTATATTTTGTAAGTTTACTAGAATGTAGTGGGAAGACCGTTCCGGCTGGTTTTGACATAAACTCTGGAGGATATAGATTTTGTGTGTGGGTGGCTCAAAAGCTAGGATTACATTCACTAATTATTCTCTACTTCTGGTCTAATCACTTCTCGTAATCGCTCTTAATAATGGTATGCATCACAAAAAGTTAATATATTGCCGTTATTGGCAGTCGGTAGTTTTTCTATGAGAATCATCCGAATTCTACCCATCTGGCTCTTATTTTTTGAATTATCGTATTTACATGTATAAGGAAGGACAGACATAATTTAAAAAATTATGTCTTGTTAATATTTATGAAAATCTCGAATTACAAATTTTTAACGATTGTAATATTTTTTACCTCTCACCTTAGAATGCCGTGTTTGACATGTGTATCGAATAATTTAATTTTAATATTTAAATAAGAAATTAAGTGAAAGTATTAAGTAATTTAAAATTTAAAACACAAAAATCACTTTAAAAACTTCAACATCTCGGTTACGCTTTCTATTATTACTAGGATTGAAATATCAATAAATGTCCGAAGCATAGGACGTATCATCTGTTTAGGACGTTAAATAAATTCATTGCTCTAGAAATTAATTTAAAAAAGCAACAACGGAAGCACAGCAAAATAAATTTTCAAGTACTTTAAAACTTGAAATTATTTCAGTAGATGCATGTTTATTTCTAAAGTAAACTGATTCCAGAACTCGAACTTTGCACTTCACACTTGCTTTGTAAATCATTTTTACTTTCTTGCATACGAAATATAATTTACAAAAAGAAAACCTTTAATCGTCAGTTGACAAATTTCCACATTTTATATCTCTTTAGGGCCACAAAATATGTTCTTGGAACTATATCTGTTTGTGGAACGATAATATAAAAACGCTTACAGCTAAAAAGATAAAATCTTTCAAAATCTATCAAATTTTGAAATTAATCAATTCAAATAAAGTTGTTTGTCTGTCCGTGTGCAAGTGGTCATGATAACCACAAAATGCGAAGATAATTACAACTGGATGTATAATTTTAGCATTTAAAGTGTAAATCGGTATCAAATTTCTAACCATATCCATAACCATATCCAGACTTCAGTTTAGATAAATGAAACTTGCTATGTTTTCTTGTTACTGAATTATTTGTCAAATTTTGATTTCAGTCACTAAAAAATATTGACAAAATGTATACTCGGTTTTTTTTACTATACTAGGAAGCGCAAAACACTCATATGTGGAAATTTGATAATAAAAATCGTAACATACGTGGAATTCGGGGTTTTGCCGAAGGTCTACATTTCTTAGGCCGATGTGGCATTAGGAGGTAATCCTTTACTAGGGAGTATGTTGTTGTTGTTTCTTATGGCACTTGCCACGGACAAGCCCGCTGTTCGAAGACAGCCGATTTAAGCCTAAGGGGGAGCGCCTCTTGTTTTTATCGTAGAGCCATCTTGGACCAAGAGTACGACTTGACTACTCACGCATCACTCATTCGCTTGCACAACCTCTTTTTACAGGAGGGCACATTCACACATCTCACAGATAGAACAGGAAGAACAATCATGCCCAAACATGGACTCGAACCCAGGACACCCAGATCACGGGGAAGAGGCGCTACCCCTATGCCAGGACGGCGGCACTAGGGAGTATGCTTGAAAATTTAGGGATAATCACTCTTGTTGGTTTTTCTTTGGGCTTTTTATATATATTAATTTATCGGCCGAAAAGATCCGCACCATTATTTCCTTCATTTCTAATTTAATATTGGAATTAGTTCAAATTACAACTTTTCTGTGTATCGCCACATAATATCAATGTAACTTTTTCACTTCTTTTTTTAATATAATCCTCGTGCAGGATTGATTCGAATATGTACAAAGAATTCAAAAACAAAAAAAAGTTAAATTAATTTACACTGTTTAAATAGCAATAATCAAGAAGCGTTTAGAAATTGTTATTTGAGTAAAGATTGTTTTGAGATTTTTGGCATTTATTGTAGCTTGAGATACCAGAGATTTTGATCAATGCCTGCAATTATCATTGTATGTAATGAAGATATTTTATTTTAAAAGAAAGAATACTTGAAAATCTTTCTTGGTATTGAATTTTCCAATTTTAAGAGTTTTTTTTTGTTATATATCATCACTCTTTTTGCACAATTCGTAAATAGAAAAAAAAACAGTAATTCTATGTTATTCCATTTCCGTACACTTTATTTATCAAAAGAAATGCATTTTATAAAACTGAATTTATATTACGTTATTAGCAATTACAATGACAATCAAAAGTAAATTCTAATTTGAAATAATTGATTCTTTAAAAGTATCTTGACAGCCGCACATTAACAGTAATCTCTATTAAAAATAAAGTTAAATGTATGCGTGTTGGCTCTTCACAGGTCAGACTATTTGTTCTATATCTACTAAATTTGGCACTTATAAATCTTGGAAGGCGAGAATGTGCACTTCGCTTCGATATTTTTTTTTTCTGAAATTTTAAGAAATTAAAAATTAAGCTGAATTTTGGCATTTTTCCGCAATAACCCAAGAAACTATTATTGCACAAAAACTAATTTTACATCACTGCTTTTTCTGCCGTTTTCAACCGGAAATGGATTTTCATTGCTCCAGATATATTACATGATTATCAGCTGACGGTTGGTTCTTTTTCATGTTTTTATTGTTATTTTGTTACAGCATTTTTTTCTTTTCTCAAAGCTGAAAAAAAAATGCTTATTCTGTGCTATGTTTTTATTTCTGAAGAAAAGCAAATATGGAAAAATATGCTTATTAATTATCAAAATATTAAATTTTTACATATATAATTGCTAAAAAAATTTATAGATATAAATGTCAGAATATATACATTCAGAACATATACTGCAAATCAGAAGATTCAAATTATAAACAAAAGTCAGTGAAAATTGTATATGAAGACCAACAGCTATGTCACCAAAATAAATATTCATGCAATAAATTTGTATAATATATTGTTATTGTGGAAGTGAAGAAGCTCATTTATACCTCATATCTAAAACTTTTTGTAAACAATGAATTTAACATATCTTTAAATTTGAATGGGCTAATTGTTAGCTTGACAACATGTACTTGACTACCTTGACATTACAAATCAGTATAAAAATAATGTAAATATTCGTGAAAATCATACTTATTTTAGAATTGATATCCCTGAATAAAATAAATGATTAATTTGCACATCATAAGCATTCACTTTTGTTCAAATAAACTGAGTGGCAAAACATCTACAATTAACAATAAATTTTTTAACACTTTCTGCTTGATGATTCAAACTTAATCAAAAAACAACACATGTTAACTTGATTAGCTTGTCAGAAACTAGTAATGATATTTTAATTCTTTCAAGAAAATGTGATATTTTTCATTTGTTTCAACAAGCTCTTGCCTTCCCCCCCCCCAGAATTGTGTACCAAATAAGTTATTAATTTTTTGATATTTTAACATTTAGTTTCTACTAATACTTGAATAATATCTGTCACTTTATTATATTAATTTCCATTGATGTTTCTAATTATTCATATCTTCATGACAATCGTTACTTCCTGAAATCATAAACCTATGAGCACAACCATCTAACTAAATACTGTTAAGTCAGCATAATTTCCTTTGTTTAGTTGTCAAATTTTTCAACTCGGGATCTTGTGTATTTAAGCAAGGAATATCTTTCTATATTTAAAATATGATGAAAGATGATCCAAATTGAAATGTTGCAAGAAAGTAAAAGAATTTTTCACAAAAAATTTTTCTTGAAATCATCTTAAATATTATTCTAATAAGTTACATTAAACTGTCAGTTAAGTTCATGAATTTTTTAAATAAAAACCTATTTTTTAAAATTTTATATTTGCATCATAATTTGTAGAAATTTGAATTAACTCAGATAAGTTATTATCTACACTTGTTTTTAAAATTCCAAAATTTTCAAATCCCAATTAATCTATTTTCTTTGTTTTTTACACACTTCTCAGAATGTTAAAATATGCAAAATTAAAAAAGGACTTCTGTATACAAAAATCTATTTTATTCAAATTTGACTCGAAAAGTAACATATTATATGAATTAAAAAAGAAAATTCTGACAGAGAAGTCACAGCATTCTACAAGCATTAAAACAAAGTGCCAATAAAGGCACTTTAAAATGTAACATTGCTGCTGATTATTAATTAAAAAAATCTTCTACAAGAATTACAAGGAAATATCAATAGAGGTGCTTTAAAATGCAACATTAATGCTGATTCTTAATACAATATTCTTCTATATGTGTCTTTTTATTTCTCTAATACATATACATATTGTAATAAGATAATGAGCACATAAAACCACTAGGAAAGAACTACACTGATATGAGCCATACATGTATGTCATTTTCTATAAATTATAAAAAAGAGCAACATCAAATTAAAAATATATATGATTTTCAAAGATAGGAAAAAGGAATTATTTAGTCATTTCTATACAGATAAATTATAAAATAACATCTTTCAAAAAATAATTAGGTAGAAAATACATTACAAGTAATATTAAAAATTTTTGTGTAATGAGAGAAAAAAAAACCATAAATAAAAACTGGGGATCATTTTTAGCAGATAACAAAGGTCATGATTTGATCTCTTTAAAAAATGTTAATTTTATAGACATTGTTGAAGATTAAAGCTGAAGCAAACTGATATTGTAAAAGAGATTAGCTGTATTGAGTGACTAAGCACATTATTATATCACACAATTTATAAGTAACAAAAGTAATTTCTTTAAATTTCTAATTATTAATCATAATAAAAATTGCAATAATTTTTTTCTATAAAATAAATAATTACATAAAAAATCAATTTACTAAAAAAAACTTATATATCCATGTGAAAACATTGTACAGTCATGGAAATGAGTCATACAGGAAAGTTTCAAAATTACAAAAAGCAATCCTGTATAATCATCACCAGACAGATGAAAAAGATTTATTTATTTGCTGCTTTTCTTATTTTTTTTCAAAAGGAAAAGGCTGTTGCTTATTTGTTCCATATCTTGGCAAGTCTTTAATCTGAGAAATGTGAAATAAGAATTAATTATAATATTATAAATAACTGTAATGAAAAAAATTGTTAGTTTGACAGTAATACTTACATGACATACTTAAAAATTGATAGTATAAACACAAATATTTGATATAAGTCAAAAATACCATTTTTTGTATCTAAATTTAGAATGAATATTTAGTATTTATTTATATAGTACACCTATTATAAAAAAAAAAAGACATAAGATATTTTATTCTCAATCTCTAGAAACGTGCAGTCTAAAAAATTTGTAAGTGATTTCAGATAACTTTGGAAAATATTCTACAGAAAGAATATTTTTTTACATAATCTTAAAATATTATTTGTTTAATGAAAACATATTTATTATTTAGGTGTTTTTTTTTTTTTTTTCAAAAACCCTTCTTGCTTTAAATATTCATACAAAAATCTGCCATAATACCCATATACAGCTGTATAATGGTTGGGGTGGAGGAATAAGAATTTTTCAATGTGGAATAAAGCATAATTAAAAATTTTTTATATTGCAAATAATCTTCAATACTAGAATTCTTTATTATATTTCTACAGATTTACAAAATTGAACAATAGAAGGGAAAAGGTTAAAATTGATTAACATGTACACTGTCTAAGTAAAAAATGGGAAAATTTTCTTATAGCATGACAAATGCAAAAGCTGTTAAAGATGAACTGTAGTTATAAAAGTAATATTAAAAGTTAATTAAAAATGATTTGAAAAAATATTACATACATACATTATCAATTTTTAATAATTTATATCGCAATAATAACATAATTAAAAAAAACTATAAGACTAAAAATGATATGAATATGTATAGATATGAAACAACTTATTTTACTAGCAAGTCATTAGATTAAACAGATAGAAAATATGCAATAAAATGTTTTTAATGGAAGCATTTTAAGGAACAATCATAAACATCACAAAAAACAGTATAATCATACTAAACTTGACGAGTTTTCTAAAAGGTATTAATAAGTTTAGCAAATTCTTTTAATTATAATTCATTTGCTTCAAAAAATTGAATGTTCAAGGAATTCCCCCGAAAATCCAATTTTCTTATTGACTGTTATAATATATATATAATTGATGTATTTTATTAAAAGTGCTCTTAATTTGATAAATTGAATGCTATATATAAGAAATATATATATATTTAAGTTTTGAAAACACATGTCATTTAGTTAAGTATATAAATGTAAGAGAATTGATTACTAAGTAAAATTATATGAATTCTTATTTCAGTGTGCTTCTCACCAGATTATTACTTTTTCTGAAATAATCGACAGGATCAGCAATTTGCAAAATGAGCTACAAGAACTTCAGGATTCTGCAAGAAAGAAAGTGATTCATTCCAAAAAATATTGCTAATGATATGAAAAGGAGGATATTGACAGATTTCACTAAAGAAAGGGTTTTCTCTCCATTTGTTCTTTTTTTTTAATTCTGAAACAGATCTTCAAAAATTAATTTGTCGAAGCATCTAATTGGCTTATATGTTGTGTTCTTTGTAAAATTAAGGACTGGAATTTCAAATGAATTTTTATCTGTTTTGTTTCAAATTTCAGATTCTACAGCTTCAAGGTATTTTAATTTTGTAACAGTTTTTTTAAAGAAAAGTTCATAATAGTTTTTTGCATTTGATTTTTAGTTTTTGGCATTATAATAAAATGCATTATGAGGTTTTACTTTCTTATTATGAACCTTAAAGTTTTCTTTATATTTTAGTAATTCATGTTATTCAGTTATTCCTGGGTAATCATGTCTAATAACAAAAGAGCAAAATGGATGGCTCCAGAAAGCATTATTTCTAATTGCATTTGCAGATTTGTGATGGATTCAAAGTGAATTTATATCAAACAACTTTTCTATTGTTAAAAATGAAATGTCAATAGTTTATTGTATTTAAACTGAATTTGACTGTTATCATAATATCATGTTATACCATTGTGCACCTCAGTGATTTCTGTTTTAATAAATAAAGGTCTTTTCATTGAAAATCAATTACCATATCAGCATTTATTATATAATATTTATTCCTGACTTCATTGCTACATGCATTTTTCATTTTTTCCCCCTATTTCTTTAACATATCAATATTGAATTATAAAATTCTGTAAAAGCATAAGAGTGTTTCTTCCAGCTCCTCTTTCTATCCTATTTAACTTCTCTCTCTCTCTCTATATATATATATATATATAAATAATATATATATATATATTATGACCTTATTCTTGTTTATTAAATTTACTGTATTGTATGTTTTTGTTTTATTTTGTGATATTCATTCAATGTAATTTTTATTAATGTAACTTTAGCATTTAAAAAAAATTTCATAAATGTTCTGCTTTAAAAGTATATTGTTCAACATTATGTTTTTATTGGTGATTAAAAAAAAACAGTCGTTTAGTATCTAGGATGTTACTGTTGAATAAAATTGATTTCATCATTTACATTGACATTCTTGTCATGCTGTATTTATATTCTTTCTAAGTGTCTAGAAAAATAAATGTTGATAAATAGTAAATAGTTTAATAATAATTATTTTTAAAAAGAACTACATTCATAAGATTTAACATTCTATAATATTTAAATAATATGTAAAAAAGAAAATATGTAATTTTTCAAAAACACTGCCATAGTCATTTGTCAAAATATATCCTTTGGATAAAAAAGGGAAGAATAAAGCGGCACCAAACGAATTAAAAAGCGATGTTAATTAAATATGCAAAAACAATAATTCCATTGAAAATACTAATTAAAATTTTAATATAAGGAAAAAAATTATACAGTGGCTCCCAAAAGTGTTCGTACACCAACAAGAATCAATTAAAAACTCATTATTTACCATTATATATTCTTATTTTTACATGAAAATATTTTCATAGCATATTTTTACAGTTCTTAATAAAGCAGTGAAGAAAAATTTCAATTACGATGCAAATTATTTTTTAAAAAATGACAATAAATAAAATTGCACAAAAATAGGACACAAAAGTGATCATACGCTTTAAAAAAATATCACTAAATATGAAATTTTCTAAATTTTTATAAATGTTTAGTATTTAGTAGGATATCCTTTATTCTTTATAACAGTTTTTAAACGTTTGGGCATAGATTTAACTAAACGATCGGTTACTTCTGCACCGATCTTGTTCCATTCTTCGATCATTACTGCTTTCAGTTGAATTTTCGATTTAATATCGTGACTTTATATTCGCACCTCTAATTCTTTCCAAATATATCTCCTATAAGGTTTAAATACGGTGATTGAGCTGGTGTTTTACGGGTTTGAGGGCAATGATAGAGACAAAAAAGACGAACATTCATGGCCGTGTTCTTAGGATCGTTGTCTTGGTATTACACAAAGTTGTTTAAAATGCCCAATTTTTGTGCTGACACTTTTAAATTATTATTGAGAATATTTATATAAACTCTATGATCCATTATACCATCAATGAATACTAAATTGCCTACTCCAGCCGCTGACATACACCCCCAAACCATGACACCTCCACCGCCATGTTTTACTGTTCCAACTAAATTCTTGGGATTAAGTTCTTCGTTTTTTTTTTTTTTTTTTTTTTTTTTTTTTTCGTTTTTTTTCTCCATACAGTGATTCTCCAATCCGACCCAAAGATGTTAAACTTACTTTCATCTGCAAATAAGACACGATGCCAATAGCTCTCTGGCTGGTTTATCACAGATTTGGCAAATTTAAGCCTAGCAATTCTGTTCTTCTGACTTACAAAGAATTTTCTTCGTGCACAGCGGCCATGTATACCAGCATTCCGAAGAATTTTACGAATAGTTTTACAGGAATTTAAGGGCGCCCATTACGAGGCTTGTTTGCAATCCTTTTTCCCTCTCTGTAACATTTTATTATGCTTTGCACCATTGAATGAGGTAGATTAGTTATAGTTGCAATGCCTCTAATTGATTTTCCAGCTTTAAAATGAAATATAATTCATTTTCGTACGTCTAAACTCGTTTCTTTACGAATGCGCGTCATATCTAAGAATAAAGTAAATAGAATAAATAATTGTGATATTAAATACTGAAATCAAACGATTTTAGTGTATTTTTCAATTAGAAGAAAAATAACCGCAAAAGATATTTTTATGATGAATTTAAATAAATAATGTTTGGATGTACGAAGACTTTTGTGTTCTAATTTTGTGACGTTTTTTATTTATGTATTTTTTAGAACAATACTACTTGATTTTTTATAAAAATATTTGTTCAGTTTTATTAAGAACTATTTAAAGATGCTAATTAAAAAAAAAACCAACTAATAAAATGCTTTATTAAGAAGTAGAGAACACAATTTCTGCAAATTTCTTTGGTGTACGAACACTTTTGGGAGCCACTGTATAACTACGAAAATTTGGAAAAAAATAGTTCAAAATAATATCTTATTTTTAAAAAATTCGGATGTTTTTAATAATTGATCGGCTAGCATAACATGTACTAAACATTGGTTTCATCAACGTTATCGGCAGACCTTCCGACATGCGCAGAACGGTTGAAAATTGAACAGAAACGGTTTGTTTGGTACCTGACGCGTGACCGTGAATTGAACCCATTAAAAAGCAATATTAATTAATTATCCAAAAACAATAATTCCATTGAAAATACTAATTAAAATTTTAATATAAGAAATAAAATTATGTAACTAAGAAAATTTGGAGAAAATAATTAAAAATAATATCTTTAAATAAAATCAGAAGTTTTTAATAATTGATCGGCTAGCGTAATATTTACTAAACAATGGTTTCGTCAACGTTATCGGCAGATATCCCGACATGCGCAGAACGGTTCAAAATTGAACAGAAGCGGTTTGTTTGGTACCTGACACGTGACCGTGAATTGACCCCATTAATGTCATTCATTGTTTTGAGTCATAATCATCAAAAAATTCAACTAAAATTGATAATCAAAGGATTTTTTTAAATGTGCCTCTGAAACCAGGCAGATACTTTAATATTCTTTCACATATACTCCGCCCTTAGGCTAAGGCGGGTTTTTCTGTCATGTTTAGTTAGTAGTTATTTTAAAGCATTAAACCTTCTCATTCAAGTTACTTTTGCTCTAAGTTTGTGTTATGCGAGTTATCCAATTAATTATATCTTCTCCAATTAGTATGTCTTTAGGATCTTCTCCAAAGACAATAAAAAGAAAACTTTTATTTTCTGTAGTTTTGAGTTTTGAAACTTATGTTTGGTGTCGCTTGACCACCTGTTTTGACATCTTGGAGGAGATAGAGAAATCAATTACCATTACCAGATGGTGCTAGTCACAATTCAGGCAAAGCTATCCCTTTTAGCACAAGATGTACAACCACATTGTTACGATATCTGCACGATGTTGGACGGCATTCAGGATATAGGGCAACGTCGCAGAAATATCTTAACAATATCTTGTCGGCCTAATAGAGATTTGTTTAAGAATGCGCAATTACCATAACCGACGCTCTCAAATCAAAATTTCAGTTCCCCTTGTTAGTACAAGATATTATACGATATACATCCGACATGTTGGCCAATGTCGAGTAGATATCATAGCAATGCTGATGGGCATTTTCTGCTAATATGGGTCTGTCAAGGATATAGATAAGGCACTGTTAACAAGCTAGATCTGGATTCGAATCACATTTACTTTTTAAAAAATTTGTGGTGAACAGCTTATAAGCCAGATAACAGGTACGAAACACAGGCAATTGCTTTTGGCTTGTGGTCTTGTTTTTCGGCTGCGAACCACAAGGTCCCAGGTTCTATCCTCGCTCATAACAATCCACTACAAATTCAAGGCAGGCGCTAAAACATTTAACACTTTGTTATACTTTAGTAGGTAATTAGAAGTAATTTTAAAAATTTGAGGTATTGTGAACTGATTAATTAATTATTTGGAACACTATATACTGTACAGTATCGGCACTAATATTGACCAAATATAACAAATATTTTGCGCTGATTCAATACTGTAAAGTAATGTTACCTCGCAAAACCTACTTAGGGAGAAGAATATAATTCCACTCTCCCCTTCCTTTCATTATAGAGCCACAAAAAAAAAAAAAAACTGTACAAAAAAAAGGATTCTATTTATTTTCTCTCTAATTTCATAATTTACGCTCAATAATGGACTCGATTTAATTGTGGATTTTCAATATTATTAGATAAATGATAATGAGAGGATGATTATAATCAACTAAAATTAAAATAACCTAAAATTTAAAATCAGTAACCCAATTTCAATTTTGAACAATACCAAGAAATCTTTTGCATTCCAAATCTAACATAAAAACCTTATAGCCTATTTCTTTGAAATTTAGAATCATAAAAATATCGTAATATTCCAAAATGATGCATAGCTAGTGCATAATATATTACATCATCAATCGGCCAATCGCATTCCGATCAGTTTTGTGAACCGAAACCGATTTTTTTAAAACGTAAAAATAATGCGAGTTCGCAAATTATACAGACTAAGTCCATGGCAAAGGATACCGACGTGCTCCGATTGGTTTAAGTTTTGGCATCTTTTTGGCAATGTTTTGCCAAAAAAATGCCATACCGAAATATATTTTTATAAAAATAAATAAAATTTGTGAATTTATCCCCCCCCCTTATTTTTTAAGGTTTACATGTAATATTAATCTGGAACACATATACAGCAGAAAAGATCAAATCCTGAAACCTAAATTCAGGAAATATAAAAATTACAATTTATTAAAAATATTTTTGTGTGTGCTTCTTCTTAATATGATTTTGAGATAACTAAAAAAATTAGCTACGAAATCACATATTCCATTAAATCTTACATATTTATACGTTTTGGGCATTAAGTAATCATCTCTCCATATGTAGTTGATGGGAAAGTAAGAAACGTTCAGCAATAAGTTTCAATGACTGCATAAATTATCTAATAAAGGCGCGAAAATCATCGAAAAATAAGAATTATTTCATTGCTGCATCATATGTTGAGTAATTACTTTCATTTAATTTTTATACTTATATGCATAAACAATATTAGTTACTTGTATTACTAGTATTATTAGTAATATTTATTATTATTATTATTAATTAGTATTAGTAGTATTACTAGTAATATTTAGAGAAAACAATTATATTAATAAAAATTAGATCGTGTTGATATTCACTCGTATCTTCCATAAAAGTAATGAAAGGTACAAGGTTTGAGCCAAATAAGCGAAAACTACACTATTATGAATGAAAAACATTGCCAAAAAGATGCCAAGACTTAAACCAATCGGAGCACGTCGGTTTGCGAACTCGCAAAAATAATGGGGATTCCCCGTTTTTTTTTGTGGTACAATCATGACGAAGTTTAGATCTGAATGAAGTTTTCATTGGTTGGTTTTGAATAATACTGCGCACTCGCAATACTCCCTGAAACTTTATTCTATAAGAGATAATATCAAAATAATTTTCAGACTGATCTGCAGTTATGGAAAACCTCACTATGTCATATGCTGATAAAATGAAGTAATGAAATACATTTTAAGATTATACAGTAGGCAATACAACAAGAAATAATGCTCACTTTATTCTTATTGTCTGATCGTGAAGTTATGTCAAGTTACTCACCTTCTTGCGATGCTGATAATTGTAAGCAATCCCACAGAACTGTACTAACATTGACAGTACATACGGAGTACAATTAGTAGTTCTTCAACTGTGTCTGCTGTATTGAACGGGATTTCATTTATATGTTTCTTGAAATTAAGAGATAAAAAGTTCTGTTTGCTATTAGGAAAGGATAGGATCAGAAACAACAGCCTCAGTAAATTCTGTATTGTTTTTAAACAATTTTGTTTAAGACATATTTTTTCTTAGAACAAAATTATGACTATTCCTGTCGGATATATTGTTACTGGAGTTGTTATAACTGTTGCAGCTATTTTTGCTTTGTTTACTTCAATGTCAAAGGAGGAGCCTCAAAAAGTTAGGAGTGACGGCAGAAGAAACCGAAGTACTGGCAGCCAGAGTCCAAGAAATTATACGCCACCACCTTCACCATTAAGAGGACGTGGAAGACGACGTAAATTCTCCGATAGATGTGCAAATTGTGATAAAAATCCATATGTGAAAATACAACCTTGCAATCATGAATCTCTGTGCAAAGGATGTGCTGTTCATTATTTAAAAGACAACGATACATGCCCTACTTGCAATGGTAGAATTGATAGCTGTTCTCCATCTATCCCTCCTTTTGGAAAATGTGAAAATTGTAGGAAATTTACTGAGCTGTTTAAATTTCTTCCTTGTAATCATTCTCTTTCACTTTGTATTCATTGTTTTGAAAGGCAAATGATAAGTTATAAAAAATGTCCAGTTTGTGAAAAGGTAATCCGAGGATACGAACCCGTATATAATACATCAGGTTTATGTACAGTGTGTCAAGAATTTACAAGATTTGCGAAGTTCAAACCGTGTAACCATGGTAACTTCTGTGAAAAACATGCTATACTATACTTAAAATATAATGATCAAGAATGCAGTGAATGTGGAGAGACAGCAACCATGTGAATCTCAAATTTATTAGAATACTGAGGTGAAAATATTTGTATTAATTAATATTCCTTTTTTCATAATATTTGACTTGTAAATTTTAAACTTTCTCTTAGTGAATCCCATTTGCCAATAGTGGCTTTTAAAATACCAATATTTTTTCTTTGATTGCTTTTACTCTTGGATAAAGCACTTAATATGGACAAAATGCTTTACAAAAAACTCATAAAATTTCAATATTTTTTAATTGAATAGAATCTTGTATCTTTAATCATTTTAATTGTAAATAAGGCATTAGGGTATGGTATAAACTGCTACTATAAAATATTAAGGAGAAAATATTTATACATTACTTTTACAAATTGGTGTTATATTTGAAATCTGTTGTATTATAATTAAGATATTACAGTTTGTGATCATTTTTAAGACCCACTGAATGACAGTTGGTCCCCAATTGCATCACTTTTTTAAAAATTCATGCAAAGGAATAAATGACTTTCTATACTTCGTTTCATGTGTTAGCAAAAATAAGAAATTTTGTTTCATAATAGTATTGGATATCATCTTGCTTTTCAAAAGAATATTTTAGAAAAAAAGAAATTTTACAAATTTTTCCATTTAATTTTTAATGAAGGAATTGGTAATTTTGATAGATAAAAACAAGCAAATATTCAGTATTCTGAAAAAAAAAAAAAGAAAAAAAAATGAAAGTTGTAATTACTTTTTCAGAAAGTTAATTATTACTAGAAATTATCCAAATGATTGCCACAATGTATAGGTATTCTGACACATTTTTTTTATCATTAATATCAGCAGCTTAAAATAATTAAAATTGTGATACTGCATTTATTTGATATACAGTAATCAAGTGCTATTTTATGTATGTAGACTTCTGAGTGAACTTGTGATTTTGTCAATGTAGAAAAGTTATTATCAGTGATAAGTTAACAGCACTGTCATTATCTGACTATGATCATCTTATTTTATTAAGATTATTGATATATTTTTGTTAAATATAATTTTAACTAAAAGAAATTAATACAGTGATATTTACAATTTAAAATTGTAGTTTAATTTTATAGATCTTTCCTATAAGTGAAACATGTAGAAATTTGTCATATCATACATTGACAAACAGGAATTGTGGACTTTCCTGAGCTATCATCTTCAATTCTCTCTGAGCTTTTGAATGATTTCAGCATCTTTTATTGCTTGATGAGTTGGTAGAGATTCGTTATCCTCTTCATGTTTCATTTATTCTGTTTTAGTAAAATACAGATCTTGCCAGCTTTTTGGGCTGCGGTAGCCTGGTGGTAAGGTTTTGGAACCGGAGGGTTTCAGGTTCGTGACCCAATTCCACTGAAGAACCGCCATGCAAGCAGGTCTGGTGCACATTAAATCAGTTCAGGCTAAACATCCTCCCGCTAATGTTGTGTGGAAAGGGGGTGCCATTCTCGTCATCTGACCGCTGTTTAAAATTTTGAGGTCTGTCCCAAAATAGCCTAGTGTTGCTTTAAAACGGGACATTGATATAACTAAACTAAACTTGGCAGCTTTTTTTTATTAGTAATAATTATTTATATGTTCTGTTACACTTGGGCAGAAAGTAATGCAGAATACAGAAATTTTTCTGAGTAATAATGCAATATGCTTTAAACAAACAAAAAAAAATATTAGTTCAGAATATAATCTTTTTTTCTTTATAAACATTATAATCGTAAGAGAATATTTTTAACCAACTTTTGAAATATTTCAATTTTTTATTAAAACCTCCCAAAAATTAAGGTATAGTGAATTAAATCTTTTTGCTTTATAAAGTTTTAACATGTAATGATATTCAGTTGATGGCCGGGATAGCCTGGTTGGTAGAGCATTGTTCCTTCAGTTGCGAGTTCGAACCCGCCGGCCGATGATTCCCCGTGTGCTTGGTGGCTGACGTGCATATAAATCTGTCGTGGTCACAAAGTCCTCCATGTCGAAAGTAATACCACTGGGAGTACTAGATCAGGGGTGATCGTTCTCTGATTCAGGTCTAAGTTACAATCTGTGGATGAGTGAATGAAGTCCGTCCCGTAAAAAGGGTTGTGACGTGTGTGTAGCTAAGTTGTTTTCTTGGCCCTAGATGGCGCTACTATAAAAGCAAGACACTCCCCCACCGGTTTAAAATCGCTGTCTTCGTAACAGCGGGCTTGTCCATGGCAAGCGCCATAAGAAACGACAAACAATAACAGTTGTCAAGCATAGCCTGTACATATGGTTTAACTGCATGATATGGTGTAGTCACCAAAATCAAATCAGCATGGTAAAATTGTGTATCATTTGAAAATGAATTAATTCCATTGAGTACAAAACTTTTATGGTTAGGAGATAAATATATCATTGATGAATAAAATTGACTTATGTTGAGTAATTAATTGCTTGCTGCTATATATAATTTTTCATATTTTTTTAATAAAGTAATTAGTTGTCTTCATTAGATTGCTACGTTTGTAAATGAAAGTTTTAAAAATGTACTCTTATCTAACTTTTCCCCAAAACTATCTGCATTACATTTATTAATAGTATATTTAGCAATATCTTTTGTATTTGTTTAAATATGTGGGAATTGCTAATTCCTTATGTGATTTATTTTATATGTGTATATTACAGTATGCTCTCAATATATATGTAGTTTGTTGAATTATATTCCAATATTTTGTAAAATTTTATGCATATGAAATAAATAAAAATTTGATTCAAAATAAATTTTCTTTATTTTTACGCATAACCCATATTAAATAATCTTTCATGATCTACCACATTTTATCTTAAAAACAACATATAACTAAAGAGATATATGCCAAGATGTATAAAGAAATAATTAAGCATAAAGTTAAATTAAAAAAAAAAATTGAAATAGAAAAGTTTCTTTTTTTGTTCCTAACTTAACTTATTTGATTGATATTTTCTAATTGTTACATCATACCATCTCATGAAAAATATTGTCTTTACTTCAACCTTCTTCTAATTTCGTACATAACCTTTTATCATTACATTTTTTCAGTTATCAATCTATTTTCACAATTCATTCTATAATTTCCCTCAAAATTGTGTGAAAAGAAAGTATTAAAGTTATAAGTAAATTGAGAAATACCCCTCCTTCTTGATTTATTTTAAGTCATTAATTTATATTTGCCATACATTATTTCCTGTCCTTAGTTTTTTTTCAAGCATTTTTTTTTTTTTTTTTTTTTGCCATCTAGGCTGAGAGTTAATTTTAGAAACAGGAGTGGGAAAACAGTTCCAAGGTAAACATTTGTCAGCTTGTCCATACTGCATCATGACTCGTGATACATCCATAATAAATGCATGTATCAATATGCTGTAAAAAATACATTACTGTGCATACTGCTTCATGCAAGGTTTACTATAGAGAACCGTGCACGGATTAGCAGTAGTTAGATTTGGCGATACGAAAGAGAAACAAATTGCGACATCCGGCCCATCCACTGCAAAGTAAGTATCCCTCTTAATCTTTTTTCAAAATTTATATACCTAATAAAGACTGAAGTTTGCCTTTTATGGGAAATATGGTAAGTAGAATCCAATTAGGTACTGTAATACTGCTTTTGTATTGTTTTTAATTTTGTTAAGAACTTCATTTCCTAACACTAGAGGAATAATTCCTTCTTGTGATGTATGAGCTAAATCATGCACAGTTCCATTTTTGGAATCTTTTGTTCTGTGTATATGATCTATATTCTAAGGACAGAATCGTATTTACAAAATTTTTTCTTAAAATTTCCATTATTAGGCATTCATTTCATTCGGGAAACATTTCATGGTTTCCTCGAAGTGGAAGATTATTAATGCTAAAAATAGAATCACATCTATAATTCTCTTAAATAGTAATTTAAGCCATTCTATTTTCTTATTTATATGAACTTGATTCATTTTATAAATAGTCGAATTTAAATTTAGTCATTTCAATCATTCTTGCTGAGTAATAAATGAATTAAGTGACAAATAGAATACATTTAAACTTATCAGTTATAATGCTAGGTCATAAACTTGGATCACATTTATTATTTTCATTTTCGTCGTTATTTTCTGATTAAATCATATTTGTATAAATATATGATTCTTCAAAGATTTTTCACAGTTCCTACACTTTCATTGCAAGATTGTGTAATTTGGGCAGAATTTTCTTTGTCAGTTGAAGTTTGAATTGTAAATTTTGAAGTCAAAGCAATTTCATTGTCAGAATTACTTCATAGACAAGAAAACAGATCTACTTGTGACTTTTTGAAATTTAGCTTTTCTTTTTCTTTTCTACTAATTTTATTTTTTGAAACCAAGTCTTGACATTCAGAGGGATACTTCCCTGTCTTGGACATGATTAGATCTAACAATAGTAAGCATTTTGTATATGAATGGAATGGAATATTTTATAGTATGAATGATCAAAATAATATATGCAATCTAACCTAGTGGGTGAGGTAAATGACCATACTTTATGTTTAAAATATGTTGCACACTTGCACTAAAGTGCAATACATCTGTAAACTTCGTATATTTCAAAACTCGTCGATTGTTCCAGTTAAATTTCTTCCTCTTTTCTTTCAATCCCACGATTACCCTTCAGAACATTATTTTAGTTCTTGATCATGTTGGAGCCCTGGTGCATAGCATCCATTGCAGCCCCCCAGATAGTCTACCCAGGTCAAAGCAGACATAATAAAATTACTGATCTTCTCAACTTTCAAGAAATAATGGACATCAGCAAATGTATATCCATATTTCTATTAATTGGAGTAGTTATAATCAGATGCATATTGTAATCCAGGTATTTTTAATTCACCACTGTAACTACGGTCTATAATATTTGAAACAGCAGTTGACAGTGATTTCTTAGGAATTACCCATCCCTTTATTTTCACATTAAACTGACAAGTAAACATGAATAAGAACACAAAAGAATTCTGAAGGAATATTAAATGCTTCAAAAACAAGAATATAAACATAGACATAAAAAAAATTTGGTACAACTCCTAAGGTCATAAAGCTTCCTAAAAGTCACTATTGAAGATGTCTTAATTTTTTTAAATTACAATTCGGTTTGATAATGATACTATTATAAAAAATAATGGAATCAAGCATCCAATTATCTTTTTTAATAACTAGCTTTGATTCCCATCAAATCATACCTTGTCTTAACTTTAAGCTTTTGGAACTTTTTTTGTATCAATTTTTCTGAAGGAGTAATAAATTAATACAATGTTTTGGATTTTCCGGGAACTGAAATTGCTATTACTTTTTTGCCCTTTCATTAAATTCTTAACACTAAATACCATATTTGTTTATTCTCAGGACAATGATAGATTATTAATTTTCATTGTTTAATCCCTTTCTCAAATTGAAAATTTTCATTTGGCTGATTTAATTATCCAACAAATTTTTTACCACAATAGACAAACTCTTAATTTATTTTGAATCCTCAGGATTTTCAATTAATATACTATTTTCCAAAACTTTAACATTTTTGGCACAATTTCCCTTGATTTTTTTATAATTAACACTTTAAAAAAATTATTTAAAATGTTCATTTTGAATGAAAACAACAGTAGTATAGTACCTTTAAACTTTCAGCCTTTATGGTTGTGGACAAGGGATAGAAATAACTCCATCCAAATGAAACAGCTTATTCCTTTATTTTTCAAATGAATGTTGTGATTATAGTAAATATTCATATTATGATTCAATGATGAAGTAACAGGAGCTATTGGAGAAATGGACATTTCAATCATCCCATTTTCCAATAATTAACTTCCCACAATTGACTTTCTAATTACTCTATACTGACATTCGATTACTGGTGACTTTATGCCAAAAGATGAAAGTTTATCATTTTGTAGTGAACTAATCCCCATTTTACAATATTTAATATCTTATAACTTTATTGCTATATTAATCAATATAATGACAAAAATAATGCATAAAATTCAACAAAGAAGTAATTAAGTTAGAATATCAATTTATCACACTCAAATTAATCTTTAAAATTAAATGTAAATGTATTTTGTACGGAAACATTATACATAATGTTTTATGAAGAAGCAATATATTTTCATTTCATATGTGCAGCAAATCAAATTAATATAAGTAATTTTTATTTTTAAATCATAAAAATTTCCATACCACTCAAACTCCAGGAAATATAATTTCATAAAAGATATTTAATTCCAAAAATTAGATAAATTGAAAGATAATTTTTTTCTTGTATTCCAATAATAATCATATTTTTAATCATTGGTTATTAAGTACATAATATTAAAGTTAATATGCACAAGGGGAAAAAATAGAACAGTACAATTTCTTTTTTATAATCTTTATATTTTAACCCATAAGTAACAAATAAAGTCTCAAACAAACAAAACAAAAAAGAGAATATAATATTTTTTAATATACAGAAACCAAGAAAAAAGTGCAAAAAAATAAAATAAAATAAAAATAAAAAAATAAACTAATTTAAAATTAATAGACAAATAACAGATTATTTTTTATACAAGAAAAAAAAAAAATCGTACTTACAATAAGACAGTTATGCAATACATAATAATACTTATGTTTGAAGATATCTTTTTATGCATGGAAAAATAAATCTAACATCATTCAGAAGCATAAAAAACAATCTTTCTTATCTAAGAGAAGGAGAAAACAAGAATTTAAACAATTTCTCCAATTACTCAGCAATATGTAGCCCCATAAAATAACAAAAACATAGTAATGTTACCTTAAAATATACTTAAAAAAATGTCTGTTTCATGAAATAACGGAAGGAGCCAGCTAAAGTTTAAAATACATTTGTGTTGTTGTTTTATGTAATATATTATACAATAATGACTTCAGTTCCATTAAACTTTACAAGTAAAGAAGAAAAATATTAAGTAAAACTATATATAGCTAAATTGCCCTAGTCATTATTTATACATATTCAAGTATAGTTACAAAAAAATTCCGAAATTCCCAGAAAATAACACGACAACAAAGAAAACCCCTTGTTTTAAAAATTAAGTTTTATGCAATTTTTAGAGTCATTTCAGAAATTTTGGACCAAATAACACCATATGTTTTGTATATTTATGAATAAAATTTTATATGATGAATAATGCTATATTAGTTTAAAAAAATGCAAATTCTTATTAGTTAGCTCATAGAATAACTAGTTCGTGTGTAGAAATATTAATTTAATACATTCTTAACTGATTTCATACATTATAATTCAAGCGAAAGTTATTCATAAGCAATAAGTGAGTCATTGAGTTATACTCCTTAATAGTAATATAACTACACAACAATAATTTTCAATGTGCATTCTAACCATTAATAATATAGTAAGAAACTCTACTATTCATTTATATTACAAAATTTTTGAATTACTTTAAGTAAAAAAGATTTTTTACACAGTACATTAATATTAAAGCATTCATTTGAGCTTCGGCCTAAGTGAAGATTAGTGTGCACCAGCCGATTGTCGCCAATATTGCAACCCATCGGATCCCTCTTATAGCAACCGTACTGCTGTTTTGTTTACTACTTTTTGCAATGGTTGAGTTGTTCTTAAACTACAATTAAATTATGAAAAATGTTAAATTAAAAATATTAAAAAAATATCGATTAAAGATTTTACTTTTGTTCTTTATTATAAAGAAATTTAAGCTTATAATTAAAAGTTATTTTCTTCTTTCTTTTTTTAATGTGAATACGAACAGAAAATATTTATTCTTTTGCAATTTTTAATTGTCAGTATTCGCTTTAAAAAAATCGTCTGCATTCTCACTTTCAAAGACAGCTGCAAATGGAATTCTTCGCAGTTCTCGTAATTCTTTTGGTGTTATAACGGTTGGTTCCCTTCATAATTTGTTATGTCGGGATTATTTCGAACCTGTAGAATGGATGAAGATCGAGTTAAATATGCATACATATATATTTTACGAGTTAATGAAATTAGGAAAGGATGCTTGTTTGAAATTTTGTATTGAGAATGGTTTGATATCGAACCGGCAGAATGGATGGAAGGTGAGTGGAATATATTCTTTTACAAGTTGATGAAGGTGGGGAAAGTATGTTTGTTTGAAATTTTGTATGGAGAATGTTCCGATTGCTTATTTCTCCGTTTTTTCTTTTCTCTTGGTTATGTACTGTTTCTGTTTTCCACACAGTCCTTATGTTCAATGTGCTAGCGAAGCTACTAGGTTCCCGCTCCCGCTGCTAGCGAAGCCGTAGGATGTTTTTTTAAAGTTAAAAAATTCTGCCCGGTGCCTTCTACAGATGCCGAAGGCATCTGTAGAAGGCACCGGGCAGTATGAAAAAAAAAAAAAAATACTTATCAGTAAAAAGTTCTAATTAGATGGCGGGAAATAGTAACCGTAACTGTTCCGCGGAAGTATTTGTTTATTTTGTCCGCCACCTTTATTGGCGACTTGGCATTGTTGGCGCAGCTGGGTGCACACTAAAATTCACTTTTACCTGAGCTTCTACTCTATGATATAGAAGAACTATGTAGTCTCTGTAATACACAAGAGAAGAGGTGAACTTTTTAAAATAAAAAAAAACAAAACAAGTAATTGGAATTTTAAAATATTATACAAAAATCGTTACCTTGTTTATAAAAAAAAAATGATTGGCTAGAAATATAAAAATAAAAAGAAGTTTACATTGCAATATAAGATTCAATGAACTAAATTCATATTTTCAGGATCTTTTAGAAATTTATTAAGGTTTAATTAATTTTCAAATTACAAAAAATAGCAGCGCTGGTTTTTTTTTTGCATCATCTGTAGAAATGATTATATAAATTGGAAAGTTTTGATTAATATGCCAAATAAATATATAGCGGAAAATTTCCTATAATTTTTCCAGTATCATAATATTTAATTAAATAGTGACTCCCGAAAGATTAGTAAATTACCATTTTCAGGAGGGAAAATTAGAAAGAAAACTGTGATACAAATTCACTTATAAGGTTCAAACAAGGACAAAATCGTAAAACAGCAACTTGCTTGCTATATGGAGGGGATAGATAATCAACTTACCCTATGGAAGATCGAAATCGAAAAAATCATTTTCAACAAACACAGTGGAAAGAAGGGAAAAGCCTTTTCTTATTGAGAAGCCAAATTTAGAAAATTGTTTCGAACTTTGGTTCTCAAAACTTAAAAGTGAAGGTAAAACTAAAACTTTTTCTGTAATAATGCTTCAAAATATTTCAGTGTCTTTAAAATATTATTACATATTGTTGATATTGTATTCAGTGTTTCTCGGTTTCGCAATATTACTCAAGATATCTCGAAATATTTTACCGTATTTTGGTGCTACTGGGATCATTGTGGTAAGCCTTTTTTTTTTTTTTTTTTAATTACCAGTCATAAATATATTTAAAAGCTGAAATTCCTTTGATAGCAATTATTGTTTTAGATGGTAAAATAAATTAATGGAACTAAAACTTGTTCTCGAATAAAATTCAGTTATGGTAACTGGGTGAATACGGCTGTGATAAAGTCGGCTGTGATAAAGATAGACTATATCGTTGACTGTATCATTTTTATTTATGATTTGGTTTTTTTGAGTCCTCAATAGAGAAGAATCGAATAGATTTTTTATTTCATTTCTCTGGGCATATTTGTAAAAACCGGACTGGATTCTTTCAATTGAATATCATTTTAAATTTAACGAGACAATTAAATCCGAGGTTGAACTATTAGTTCCTCCTTTTTTAGAACCTATTTTAATTTTCATCAATTAAAAAAAATCCTTTGGTAATAAAAAAAAGTTCAGATTTTTCTTGTTTCATACTTACCACTATGTAACTTTCTATTGCCAGAAAAAATTACACTTTCGTATTTTCTACTGAAGTTGAATGAATTCAGGAAATATTTACTCTTGAAGATGCATGTGTTCCGAGTAAAAATCAAAACAAACCATGGTTTCGATTATAAAGAATTGTAGTTCTCTTAGGTGAGTAGAAATTCTAGAATTTTTTCTCATAATTTTATTTTTATTATAGGATTTTATGTAGTGTGAACATTTGTCTAAAATAAATGGAAGCCATTAAAATTTACCTAAAGATAATAACATTTTAATAAAGAATTCTAGAACTTAAGCTCTGTTAATATTAAGAATGCAATTTTCAAAAATATGTTCTAGTTTGTTTTGCAACTAATTATAGGATTTTGAAAAAAAAATTATTTTTGTATCATTAGTTGGTTTATTAATTTTTTTACCCACTGATTCCTGTGCTTTTAAATTTAGATTAGAAGTTTATGTACAATTTCCAACCTTTTTTTTTACTGATTTTTATTGACGGGATTTAAAAATATTTATATTTTTTAATAAAATTTTAAACAATAGAAACATATATTATTGATAAGATTAATTCAGATTATAATATTCAGTGGGTTTTGATTGACTTACCTATCATGTCCAAAATGTAAGAATGTGAGATGTAATTGAAAGAACTACATATGCATATATTTGATACTTGTGTTTTATAGTGTCCCTCAGATTTCATCTCCAAGCAGCCAAGATGTATGCCACACCAATTTATTACAATTCATTAGCCTCTAGGTGTGTCTTTCAGCTATAGGCCATTGGTGACTGCGACAGTCTAATAGCTATATTCACGGTAACTTTGATAATCTGTGGAGCAGAAATGACAAATGCAAAGTGGTGAATCAAATAATAATACGAGATAAAATAAAAGGTTGTAATATATAAGATATTTTTAGCATGTAAAATTATCTGTAGAGAAATAAGATTACTTTAGACGGTGAAGAATAAAAAAATGTTTTGTGGGGTTATCAAAAGCAAATATTTTCCTGGGTTTGAACCTAACGAAACATAGGATCTCAAGAAGGAGACAAACCAGCTACAACATTGGAATTACATGTAATGACTGAAGAAACGAGCTCTGCTCAGGTGCTTAGAGAAGAGAGCTAGTATATGACGAGTGGGAAGAAACGTTATTTGTAAAGATTGCTCATGGCAATTTTTTTATTATCTGGAAGAGAGCTATCAAAAGGAGAATTGTTCTAGTAATGGGGTTTCTGATGTTCCATAACTAGTTTTGTAGGTCAAAACTTCTTGCACAAAACCTTCAACTGAAATAAAACACTTAACACAGATTATATAATGAGGCATGGTATGACCTAAAAATTGGCAAGTAAACCCAGAGGTAATAATAAGACACAAATACCATGTATTTTCTATTCATTATCATTAAATTTTTCTTTTCTTTTGAGAGAGTAAATATTTATTCTACAAATAATGAAGTGGTTAATTTTTCTTTTATTATTTTACATCAGAGTTATATGTAGGTTGATAATTAATAGATAGGTAGAATTAGCTGATGTATGGATACTTTTTGTATACTTGGGTTGATGCAATGCTGATATATGTATTATATGCTGATTTTTTGAGTTTATATTTGAATTAATAATATATTTAATTTTCATATAATATTTACATCTATTATCAGTAATCGAAAATAATTTTCATAGTAATCTGTGCAATGAAACACAACAAATAAAATCTGTTGTCAAGATGTTTTCTCGGAAACAAAGAATTCTTGTAGTATTGTTTTTTAAAATTAAATTTAATTTTTATTCAGAATGCATTGTACAGAATAATGTTATTCAATATAATGTTTAGTTATTTTCTGAGTCAGATTGAAGAGTTATATCTTTTAGGCAACAGTTATTCTATCATTTTATATAACTATAACTTATAATAAAATACAAACATTTTGAAAGATCATAATTAAAAAAAATCTATAATTGTTTTTAAATTTGAAAACATCACTGTAAATTTGTATGCACTTATAATGCCACAAACTTATCCATGAATCTAATGCTTTCTTCAAAAATAATTTTTTCTATGTTTGTATGTTTTAGAAGCTAGCTATTTCAGTTTCAAGAAATCTGTCATTTACCAGAAGCAAATTAGAATTTTATGTACATTTGTGCTTATGTGGAATTAATAATTTAAAAATTTTCAAGTGTATAATAAAAGTTACAAGTATTAAACTTGTCATTTAGAAAATAAAAATCTGAAAACTACCGTATAATTTAATTTTCAATTACTATTCAATTTTTCAAGTCACTGCTTTGTCAAAGAATGTGCATAGCTGTGTGTAAGTGATTAAAGAATACGAAATCAGTTAGATATTTTTTTTTTATTAGACCTTTATTTGCCTTAAAATTATTTAATAAATATTAATTTGTTTAAAAAAAATAAAACTGATAACTGACACATGCCATGATAAATACAGAAAAAATTAGTCATGAACTTTGAATACATATGGTAAAAATAGAAATTTTTTTAAAATGAATGTTCTAGAATATATTAAAATAGATTTTACTACCATGAAAAAAAAAAAAAAAAAGATCAATCTTTTATTATTTACAAACGAACTATGAAATGAAGCAAGAAATATTTAACAGGGTTTACATCAGCAATAACATATTTATTTATTATTTAACAAAAATTTTAAGGGCTATCCAGATATTTTGATAATTTCCATGATTTAATAATGACTATAAAAAAGTTCTATGCTTTTTTTAAATTTGGGAAGTTAGTTTTTGACAAATCAATGTTTTTTTTTTCTGTTTTTCCCCCCATAAATACTAAAGATCAATGGCTTACATTAAATGTTTGTTGTGAATTAACCTCAAAATCAACCTATAGTAAAACAAAAGCATTGTTATCCTTATATCCTTGAAATTAAAAATTTGAAAACTGACTTTTTTAATAGCTAAACTTTTTCCTTTAGTCATTTATTTTTATTTATTACTAAGTCAATTATCTTTTTATAACTATTTTCTGTAACATACATACAGTTTTTATCGGAAGCAATTGAGAAATTTATATGTGTAAATTTATGGATTTCATTTGAAATGTCAATGAAACACATGTTTAATTAGATGAATTTGTACCAAAAACATTCAAATCAAACTGTTTTATAAGTTTATATTCATTTTGGGATTTATAGTATACATTTATTTTTCAAATTTTACTATTTCATGAAATATTATTAATAGTAAAATAATATTTTGTCTGAATTATTTTTATAAATATTTTATAAAACATTTCTAAAGTTAAAAAGGAACGTAAAAAAACATTTATTTTTTATATTTTCAGAACTATTAAGGATGTTTGTCAAATTTATTTGATAACAATTATATATTTATAAACAAAATAATTTTATTCTATTTTTATTTTTAGAGTTAGCTCTGTTTTGAATAAAAATGCTAAAGAATTTGGAAAGCAATACATGATTGATGACTGTGATGATACATGTTGGAACTCTGATCAAGTATGAATTTTTGCTAATCATTTTATATGTGTGGAAATGTTTAATTTTTAGATATATTTATGCAAACAGTAAAATCTTCATTGTTATGATGAACTGATAGATAGGTGTAATATAGTTGAGACAGGGGTATAGGAAAGGATGGATTTTCTTGAATTCTTTTTTTGTCAATTTAATATTTCTTTAAAAAATTGATTCTATCCTTATTTTTTTCTAAAAATTAAGTTGAATAATTATGAATTCACAGCATTTGTATATATTTAATAATGAAAAAGTTATTTAATTACTAATATTTAATTACATTAACATTATATTTATAACATATGAAATGTCTCTAATTATTAGATTAAAATTATGACACTTTTAGTTCTCAATTTTGCTTTCAATATTTTTCATTAATTAATTGATTGAAAATATAAATAATTAAACAGATTAATTAAATAGTTTTCATATTAGTAATTCTGTTTTCACTAATTTGCTTTCATTTTCAGGGAAGTCCACAATGGGTGGAAGTTAATTTTCCACAATCTGTCACAGTAGAAGAAGTTCAAATTCAGTTTCAAGGAGGTTTTGCTGGCAAAGAATGTTGGATTGAAGCAAAAAGCGATGGACAATTGAAGAGAGTATCTTCTATTTACCCTGAAGACAATAATACTTTACAAATATCCTTTAATTTTTTTATTAGTTTATAGCATTCTTGATACATATTATGTCTTTGTAAATTAAGCTTTTCTTTATTTCCTCAAAATTATATCTTTCTTATCATATAGCGACTTTAGATCTATCATAATATGGATACAAAGTTATAGAATGCATTACATCCTCTATGATTGTTCATATCATTATTTCTTCAGAGATATAATCTCCTTTTCTGAAAATGCTAACTTTTATGTTTATATCAATACAGGAAAGACAATGGGAGTTTGAGAGTCACATTTTGCAATAAATTATTAAAATATTTGTTCATTTTTCAAACATTAAACCGTATTATTTTTAATTACACTTAATATGTTTTCTAAGTGATTACCCTTGAACATTGAAATTCTTATATGTATAAGCTATAAATACTGACATAACGTTTTCATAATTCTTCAATTAGATTTCCAGTATTGAAATATTTTCAAGTAAATAAAAGCAGGTAATCACAATTCTTTAAGGAATCTAATTACCAGTTTTTGATTTCTTTTTTTTCTTTTTTTCGGAATAATTTTACTGGGTACCACACATTCTGCTGGTAATCTTAAATCTCGTAAGTGGGATTTTTATCTTTTCAATTTCACCTTTTACTATACTAATAAGTAATAGGTAATGTACATTAAGTTATTTCAGTCTATTTAAATCTAAATTTTCTATGTTTATGCAGCGATATTTAATAAGAATGAATAGGTAAACTTGATTTAATGATTGGCCTGAAAAGGTAGTCATTGAAAGATACAATAAAGAATTTGATTGAAATCCTGAATTTCTTCCTCCCATTATATAGTGAAATTATGAGATAAAAACTATGGTCAGCTTTAATATTTTGGTATACTTCAATATTTTAACTAATAAAAATACATAAGAATAAATGGTCATATTCCAAACAAATACATATTCAAATAATTTTTAAAATTTTGGCTTATCTGATTTTTCAGCTATAAACAATAACTTTTTGAATGCTTTGAAAATTTTTATTTTTGCTAATTGGACTGATTATTATGGCTTTAGGCATCTTAACAAATGAGTTGAACAAGAAATGATAGAAAATTTATTTTATGTTAAAAAGTAACTGAATATCTAAGTTGCAGGAAATAAAGAATAAAAAAATGTATATAAAAACAAAATTTGTTATAAAATTTAGTATACATTTTAATAAATTTTTAGACATAGAGCAAATACTTCTATATTAATAAAAAAATGCTTGTATAGAATATTATATAAATATTATAAATCTATTCAAATAAATATTTTTTTTTAATATGATTGAACACATATAATGCTTAATAAGCTAAATTGCAGTATATATATATATATATATATATATATATATATATATTATTTTTGATTCTCATGTTTCTTTTGGCATGACTGCAGTCTACTTTATTTTGTTTTTAAAGTAATTTTTAAGTTATTTCAGATGTATTTTGTATAAATTAATTTCAATAAATAATTATTTTTTATATTGTTTATAGAAAAGAAATTTAATAAATGCTGTTTTGTCCAAGATTTACATAAACATAACAAAATTCTTTTTATTCATTGTAATCCTAATAACAAAAATATTTGCTCACAATTTATTTTATTACTTTTGATTGAAACTATTGATGTTTTCCTTAATTTTTTTGAAAGTATTTGCCATACAACCTACTATATCCAATTGCTTTAAAATTATATTTAACAACAGCACAGACTTCTTTGGTAGGATTATAATTTACAATTTGGATGTAAAAGGAAAATCTTGATTAAAAATTTTTTCAAATGTTGTTTTATTGATATTTTTTTATAAATTGAGACAGGATATTGTAATAATCTAATATATTGAATCTCATTATACTTTGCATAAATTACAGTTTTACTATGATTTATACAAAATCATAATGTATACCTAGTATTAAGGTATACCTTATGATATATGTTTACCTAGTGTGATCATATGCATACCTAGGTATACATTATGATGTTTAAGAAATAATGTATACATAGAATTAATCAGCTGACAGTTTCTTGTAATATTTTCAACAATAAGACTTAATTTCTGTTCTTTAAGAAATATAATCATATAATGCTATAGGATTATTAAGTAAAAAAATGTTGCAAATAATTTTATTTATCTATAAAGGAGTTGGTAGATGTCATAATCATGTTTTTAATTTATATAAAAATTGAATTAAATAAATTATATATTAAACAGATAACTTGAATTCCAATTTCAATATCAGTTTATTTAAATTTTCTCAAAGCCCAGATATTTTTCAAGAATTCACAATCTTCATATGAAAGACATGATCATATAAAGAGGAATATAATTTTTTTGATTATGTATTTTTATCTTTTTCTAAAAAAAAAAAAAAAAAAAAAATGTATGACATATTTTTAAGCATGAATTAGAAGTAAAATTTCAAATATAAGGAAAATGTAAATAATACATGCTTTCTCTTACAATGTTTAGCATTATAAGGATCAATAAGTTAATATTTTAAATAATTTTCTCTTTTTAGTTTTCACTTTAATAGCTATGTAAAACTTTTATTGAAAGATAACTCTTTTATTTATTGAAGTCAGAAGTTAAATTTTTAAAACTGCTTATAGATTGAAACATTGTTTGCTTTTATTTTAGGTTGTTTTAATTCATATCCTCTTAACTTACTTTCAGCAAATAATTTAAGACCACTGGTTTATGATTGATGCCCTCAATGCTTTATAAGTTTTTTTTCCTGTAAATTTCTTGAATGAAAATATTTTTTCATTACATAAGAAAAAGTAGGAAAAGTGAAAAACAACAGATAGTATTTAAAAAATTATGAAATAGACAAGCTATTTATATTCTATATAATTTATTTCTAGTTTAACTTGGATAATTTTAAGCCTTATTCAGAGACTCAAATTAAGAGAAACAGGATCTAAAGTTGTGTAAAACAAGCAAGGGAAATTTTTACACTCAGAATGGTAATAAAGAATTATTTTTAATATCGAACAATTTTATTAATACTATGTAATAAATTAAAAAGTAGTAACTAATTTTAATAAACCCTGATAATAATTATAATAGAGAAATAAAAAAATTAATAAATATATGAGTGATTGTGATAAAGAAGCTATGGTAATGTAAATACACTTACAGAATTAAACTTCAAAATAAACAGAAAATTCATATTTAATATGTCCAAGGCTTTTTAAAAAGTGGGATAATTCTTATTGCTTTTTTTTTAAATGAATACATTGTTATTTGAAATGATATAAGTCACAGATGAATTTAATGAGCAAAACAATATATAAATAGAAATTTTCAATTATAATGAATAAAAAAAAAAAAAAAAAATTGAATTCCAGGCAACATTTTAATATTATGTTAACAGAAAATTCAAAAGATCAAAGAAAATTTTGAAATCTCCAAATTTTACTTTATGTAGAATAGAAATTCTATGCAGTAATAAAATATAAAATAAGAAACACGATAGTACCTTATGATGCATTCTGATAGTTGTTTTGGATTGATAAGATGTTATTTTTATGGTACTAAAGACAGGTTTGACCATTCAGTGCCAAATTTATACATGGATATGAAAAAAATCAAATATTATTGCTGCCTGAAAGAAATACTTCAAGTATAAAGAATCAAGCATAGACTTGGGTGTTTATAGTAAATGTGAAGTTGTTCCAAATGTTTATAAAGCAGAAAATTCTTAGAAGATTAATGTTGAATACTCTCAGTTTTAAAAGGATACAGTTATTATTACTATATATATTTTTTACAGTTTAATTATTTTAAAAGTAAACACAAATTACAAAGGTATTCATTAATTTGTTATGCATATTTATTTTAAATTTTGTGGAAGGAAAATAATATATAATAATCATAATGGCATTATATCTGTGACAGTTGATCACATGTAAAAAAAAAAAAAAAAAATCCAAACAAATTGAAGAATTTAATTTGCACTTCCTTTCTTAAGTAAAAGAAAATTCCTCTGGATTACTTCATATTTTACAACTCATAACATGCTTTATAAATCATAAATAAGTTAATAGGTGTACAGATTTTTCAAAAATTTAAAATGCATTCCCAATATTGTGGCACTAATTTTAAATTCATGAAGACTGTATATATTTTACTCTCTCAATGAAATTCTAGTTTAATCAGTTTTAGACTTGAACGAGATTTAGAGATTTTTTTAAAGGGGGTATACAAGATTTAGTTTAAATGGGTGATGAAATGTTTAAAAAAAAAAAAAAAAAAAAAGGAGAAGGATTTTGGTAACTTTTCTTTCATTAAAAGAACAGTAATTTTTTGTAATTTATTGACTAAATATAATAGTTCAGATTTATTTATAAGCAACTAGTATTTTTTCAAAATGGTCTTAATTAATTTTGAATCAAATATCTAATAAAAGATTAGTTACTATAATTTTTTAATGTAAAGAGCACAATTATCTACAATTGCATTGATATATTTGATAAAGTGCTATATATTTCAAAATATTGTTTATAAATGCCAACATTTTGTTTTATCTATGAGAGTGAGTGAATAATAATTTTGTACAGACAATATATATATATATATATAATATATAAATTTGAAGAAACAGTAAACCGTAACTGATATAAAAAATATTATAATGTAGGAATGTAGGTACAATTTCAACTAAAATTAAATAAAAAATATATAATAAAAACTATTTAAATGATAAGAGCGACAGTAAAGTGCTGAAATGCATACTTTTAAAAACAGAAATAATTATTTAGAACTTGCCATTTAAATGTAAAGATACACACATAAATGTAAGAAAAGAAAAAAACTAAAACAAATGTAAAAATTATAAAAAATATAGATTGTGTTTGTTTTATAAATTTAATTTAAATGTAGAGATATCTTATATATTAAAAGGAAATCAAATTTAAATAATTTTCTCTTTGAATGCAAATACTATTTCCCATTCAGAAATCTCTGTATTCAATATTTTCTATTACTTAGTATTTAAAATAGTTACTGTTCTTGTAAATTATTTACCATATTCTATATTCCTTTTTCGATAAAAAAAAATAGACTTTGAAATTAATGTATTATATATTAAAAATTTCAGATAATAAACACTATTTCAAATAAAAAACATTTAAGAAATGTAAGAGTAAAAGCAATAGAAATATTGTTAAATACATTTCTAAAATCGAGATTTTTCTTGAAAAATATACATTTAAAGAAACGATTCTAATCTAAATTTGATTACTATGAATTGTATTTATAAAGATACATAATTGTTTAAGAATGAATGCAAGTGGTGAAGTTTTTCAAAGCTCTTATATTATATAGGCCTTTTATCTTATTCCTCAACAAATGTTCCTTTAAGTGAATAAGTCAAATGATTAACCACCTCTGATAAAGCAATTATCTTAAATTAATTGTTAAAATTCGGAAAGGAACAGATAAATATGCCATTGAATGCTGCAAAAAAAGTTTATAATAAAAAATATTTTATTATTGTTTTTTTCTTTCTTATTCTACAGTTGTAGGTTCGCAGAGTTATTGCCAATCTCAAAAAAAATGTCCCGGGCCGCGGTGACAAGGTCTCGGCATCGGAACCGGAGGGTTTCGGTTCATGACCCAATCCCACCGAAGAACCGTCGTGTAAGGGGGTCTGTTGCACGTTAAATCCGTCATGACCAAACATCCTCCCGCTGGTGTGGAGAGGGGGGTGCCAGCTTAGGTGTCGTCCTCGTCATCTGACCGCGGTTCAAAATTACGAGGTCCGTCCCAAAATAGCCCTAGTGTTGCTTCAAATGGGACGTTAATATAACCAAACCAAAAAAATGTTCAGTGGGTTGGTTGTTTTTTGCATTTGGATCCTGGCTGAATCTACAATTTATAATGCCTGAAAATACAGTATTACTTGTTCTGAGAACCAGAATATGATGAAAATATTTTTCTCAGATTCCTGATTTATTCATCATTCTGACTAATTTATTTTCTTAGTAGTCATGTATTTTTTCCCCAACAGCTTTTTGAGATTTAACATAAATAAGAATTTGTTTTTTCAATATCAGTTGCTATGATGTCTAAACTTCTGACACTGGTTGATAGTTTCCCTTTTAATTTAATAAGTTTATAGAGAATGTTATTTTATTTTATAGATTGTCTTAAAATTCTAAAATAGAAAAAGATAAACCTGAGAAAAATTATTTTTCTTTCACCTTATTTCAAATAGTTGTAGATTCCTATAGTAGTATTTTCTTGAAACATGTTTTTTTTCTTTTTTTTTTCTTCCCTATATGGTCATTTTTATATTTCCTTACATAAATTTCTATAATAAGAAAAAGAGATGTTTGAAGAGAAATAATTTTTCATTTACCATATTTCAAATGGTTGTAGATTCTTATAATAATATTTTCTTGAAATGTGTTTTATATTCCCTTACATTTTATATATATTAGTAAAAATAATTTTAATAGGTCTTTCAGTTCTGTTTAAGATTACAAAATTGTCTATCAACTATTCATTGAAATACTTAATTTTCTCACGGTGACCATCAGTATTTGAGCAAAGTAATTTAACATTTTTGCTAATGTTTATACTTCAACATCAAGAAAAATTTCATTTAAGACATTTTGTAATTTATTTAAATTTTGCATTCTATTAAAAATTTATTTTTATATTTTCTTAAAATAATTTTAAAAAATATAACATTTCCTTATTAACATTGTTCAGTTTTAATAAAATAATGTTGGGTAACAGCAATATTTAATAAACTCTTTTTATGAATTTTTTGTTCGTTACATTTTGACTCAGAATGATGGTTTCACACAGTTTGTAATTTTTACTCAGATTAAATTCAAATGAAACAACTATGAAAAAGTTTTAAAACTGTTTTTTTTTTTTTCTTCTCAGTTGAAGACACTGATGTTGATTTATAATTTGTTTCTTTTGTAAATAATGAGTGGACTTAACACAAAATTATAAATATGTTTTTTGATTTTTTACTTCTAAAGGAATTTTAAATAATACTTTTAGAGGCAGATATTTGTATCTAAATTCTCATAATCATAGCCATTTAAAAGTCTTAGAGAAGAACTATTTAATGCTGAATTCTTCTTTTTGAAAGAAAACTAATGTAAAATGAATATTTGCTATGTAAAATGAATATTTATTAAAACTAAACAATTTCAAATAAAAGGTTTGTAGAAAAATACGCAAGAAGGTATGCCCCCCCCCAAAAAAAAGATATAGTTAGGAGGATTGCTAATCAATGATAATATCAATCTAATTAATAAATTTTATTTTTTCTAGTAACATAGTCATTTATTGATAATTTTTGCAATATATTTAACTATTTCAAATTACTTCCAAAACAAAATTGCTTCTCTCAAATCATATGTAAGCATTTATTAATTTTAGAATTTTTATAATAACAAGGTATAGTTTCTGCAATCTAGTTGTCATAGTGAATAAATTGTACAAAAGGAAAGCATAAAATTAAACCAAAATCTGCTGCAAGCTGAAATATTTCCACCCAAAATAAGCTGACTGGAATTGTGCTTTCCTTTTTTCAAGTTCACATGGATTTTTTAAATTTATTATTATATTGTATTCTGAAATAAAATTTCTCAAATCTTTTGTTATGCAACAGAAACAAATAAAAATATCCTTTAAGAGAACTATTATGGAAAATAAAGATTAAAGCAGAATTACAAAGAAAAAGGGACGTTGTTTCCAACTAAGTTGGAAAGTGCATAGCTTTTATTTATATTGAAATTCATCTGACAGGCATGCTAAAATGTTGCAAGTTGTTTACTGATTCATTTTCTGGAATTTTTACATTTTCAACTTATAGAATGCAATAGGAATATTTAAGTGTTGTTCAGATTCCTGAAATGACATAAAAAGCATCAAGATATGAATAATCATGAATGTAAAACCTCAGATGTTGGAACTCTTTTATTAAATGTCTTATGAAGGTAACTGCATAAATATTATGTAGATAAAGCCTATACAGTAACAACATTTAGCAATTTTTCTTTTTTTTCCCTAATAATTTTTCTTGTCTTCTACACTAAATATATTCTTTCAAAAATTTTCTCCTTGGCTGAAATGAAAAGATAGCAGTTGGAACAGATATATCATAACTTATAATAATTGTAGCTTTTTAAGTTTGTTTTGATTCAAATCTGGTTTGATATTCTTAGTTAAATTTGCTAATCTTCTCTATAACACAGAAAAAAAAAAAAAAAAAAAAGGAATTCAATTTTAATACAAATAGAATATATATTTCTTTGTAACATAAAACCAGCCTTTTAAGTAATGCTACTTATTCATTTCTTAATATAACTACAAATATGACAGACGACAAAATAAACTGTGTTGCATTTACATTACTTGGTCTGTTTAACCCTGTCACTGATTAAATTAGTCTCTTTTTTATTTTTATGATTGTGTCAAAAAGAAGATAATTTAAATTTAATTGTATATTCTCTTAAACATTTGTGAATTCTGAAAATTGTAAAGATATTTTAAAATACAAAATGTTTGATGCCTTAAATCAGAAATTAATCTTTCTAACTTGAAATATATAAGCAGCACATAATTAGGCACTTGGAGAGTTAATTAAAAATAATTATATATTTGATATATTCCTGCATTTAGATGCAAAATATATTTTGTTTTTAATTGCATGCAATACATTAAAAAATATTTTTAGTTAAAAATAAGATAATATACATTACATTTTAAAAATTAAAAAAAGCATGAGTATAATAATTTTAAATTCCTTTATATATTCCTTTCTTAGAAATCTATCATACATGAATGAATTCAACCAATATACTAATATAAAATATTTAAAAAATGCATAGCAATTATTTAAAATGATTTATTTTTTTATGCTGTTGCACTACTTTTTTCATCAGAATCAGATGCTAGACCAGTTTCATTAAGTTTCTTAGCTCTGTCCACTAATACACTAAAAGCAAAACTGTTTAAGGTTAATTGTTTAGGTATTGATACAGCTTGGAATCTATATCCAGATTCTGTATCTAAACGATGAATAGCTGTAACTTGAGTAGTACCCACAAACTTTGTATTTGCTATCATAGGGCCATAGCTGATGTCAACATGATCTTTCACACGATATAATCTTACACTACCTTCTTTAGCTAACTGAGGTATTTGCTGCATCTTAAAACGATTATACTGGAACATTTTCATTGCCAATGATTCAGATACATCTAACATTTCAAAATTATTATCTTCGTTTGCCACTTTACAAAGCATAGTTGTTAAAGTTTTCAGTTCTTCTGCTGTTGGAGTCCAATTTAATATGCCAACATCAACATCGTAAACGTAACTTCCACTTTTTACATTTGGTTTTGGCCAGCTGTGGAGGTCAATAAAATACTCATCTTTAAAGGCTCTTTCTATAACTAAGCCCAGGAGAAAGCTGCAACTCCTCCAAAATACCTTATTTAAAACAGAGGGTGCAGTATGAAAATTTAATAATTTTAGTTCACATTCTCCAGTTATGGGTCGATGCATATCCCACAACTGCCCATTAACTTCGGCAAGAACTGATCTTTGACAAAGCATTTCATGCATGTGCATTGCACAGTTGTATGGAGTAGACATATTTTTATTCATTATGAGAGTGCAGTCCGATGGTACACCTCTGTATTTAACTTCAATCTTTTCTATTCGAGTGATTAGTGATTGCTGCCTCGTTTTCTCTTCAGAAAACATATCGTTTTTCATCTTACGTATAGACTCATTTGTAACTTTTACTGTTGAGAAATATCGTTTGCCACACAAATAAAGAATAGTGTTATGCTTCGGTAACCATTTCATTTTGATCATTTGTTTGTAATAAACTGGAAGAGCAGAAATTTTTAATAGAAAATACAATTAAAATTTTTGCTTGTTTGGTTTTCGAAAAATCACGCTTCTAAACAAAAATTAAATAAATAACAAACTTCAATTCAGTTCAGTTCATTTAGGCAACCATCGAGACGCATGGAAAAGTGAATCATGAAAAGAATAATTTTGCTACTGGAAATATATTACTAATCATAAAATAGTATTTTTTGGATTTAAAGGCGACTTATTACAACCTTTAGAAGAGAAAATGATAGAGTAATTTTTCTTCTAGTCATTGTTTGCTTTTTTTTTTAATATTGAACTATATTACATTGCTTTGAAAATTAATCTTACACTGTTTTGAACGTTGACATCCGAAATGACATATCTATAAAACCATAGAAATGCAATCTTATAATTTCATGATAATTTTCAGACTGGAAAAAGGATTTTTTACTTTTCTAGTTAACTACTTTTGTTACTTCCATTTCTAATGAACCTAAAAAAAATTTGTATCAGCCTAATCAATAAAAAGGATTTAAAAAATAGGTTTGAATTTCGAATAATATTTATTTAAATTTGAATTTTTATCCTATATTATATATTTCTTATATGCTTACCTGCGTAATTTTTCAGCATTGCTTCAGCGATTTCAAAAAAATTCCGATTAAGAAGTTGACAAATGTGAAATGCGCTTGCTTTGTAATAAGGCAATATATATATATATATATATAATATATATATATATATATATATATATATATATATATATATATATATATATATATATAATAAAGCTCAATGTGTGTGTGTGTGTGTGTTGGCGCTCTACATGCCAGGTCATTTGACATACAGCTATCAAATTTGGTACATGTATACCTTAGAGGTCGGGAATGTGCACCTGGGGTCCCTTTTTTTGAAATTTTAATTAGAATTTTAATTATTAATTAAAAACTAACTTTCCCGCCAAAAAAATCTTCCATTTTTCCCAACGCCAACTTTTCCGCCAAAAAAATCTTCCATTTTCCCCATCGCCAAATAAGTAAGGCATCAGTTGTTTTTTTCTCCCAACAGTAATTCGGCAAGGGTTAACATTTTTCGACGGATTATTTCAAACGATTCTGTTTATTTTCTTAATGTTTTATGCATTTAAAATTAAACATTGTTAATTAATCCATGTTTCAGATTCATTCTGAAGTACTTTTGAATTAAAATAACACAGAATAAAGGAAATTAAAAATGTATAATCTGCATAGCGTTACCCCAACTGGCGTAGAAAAATTTACGCATTTGCGTTGACGTAACTGGCGAAGAAAATCCACGCATGCGCATTGTTCTGATTGTTGGCATGACAACCAACGGACGATTTAAACTATTTTTAGGTTAGTTGCATGCTTTTGTAAGTAAAATGTATTTATGTTAGTTATATATTTTTTGTATATGCTTATAGTTTTAAGTACATCGTTTTTTAAGTAGATTTTTTTTAAACCTGTTTTCGACCGATTAATTTAAACGATTCATTTTATTTTCTTAGTGTTTGATGCATTTAAAATTAAACATTGTTAATGAATCGATCTGTTCATGATGAATCTGAGAAATTTTTATTGACAAATTCTTGAGATATTACATAAATTAAGAAAGATATTCTTTAGTGACCATAAAGTTTAAACGCTCAGTGACTCTATTATCAGTAATCATATTATTAAAAAAAATGCTTTGTTTCAGTAAAAAATATTATAATATTAATTGCAGATTAATCATTTACACTGTAATTTAAAGCATAATTTCTACGAGGGGTAACAGAAAATTAGAGAGATATATATCACGCTATAACTGAAGGCCTTTATAATATTATGAGTGAATTATATGACTGTCAAAATTTGAAGTTTTAAAATATTTTGCTGAAGAATCTATTAAAGTTGGAATTGCGTAAAATGTTTAATGGTACGACCGGAGTTTTATCCCCTGCTTGGCGAAATTTTTAAAAATCGCAAACAACGGCCTTGCGAAATGTTCAAAAGCAAAGAAGCAGATGTTCAATTATAGTGCATGATAAAGCTTTGCCAGCTTTGGTGCGTTATCGCAACATGGCGAAGAAGGGGGTTAAACTCCGGTTCAACCTATTTAATTATTAAAATTTAAACAAACATTAAGATTGGCGAACCGGCTGGTCGCCAAAGGCGGCTAGTCTATACTTATAATAAAGTTCAATGTGTGTGTGTGTGTGTGTGTGTGTGTGTGTGTGTGTGTGTGTGTTGGCGCTCTACAGGCCAGACCGTTTGACATACAGCTACCAAATTTGGTACATGTATACCTTGGAGGTTGGGAATGTGCACCTGGTGTTTCTTTTTTCGAATTTTTAATTAGAATTTTAATTATTAATTAAAAACTAACTTTCCCGCCAAAAAAATCTTCCATTTTCCCCACCGCCAACTTTTCCGCCAAAAAAATCTTCCATTATCCCCAGCGCTAAACGAGAAAGGCTTCAGTTTTTTTTTCTCCCAACAGTAATGAGGCTAGGGTTAAAATTTTTCGGTGGATTATTTCAATCGGTTCTGTTTATTTTCTTAATGTTTGATGCATTTAAAATTAAACATTGTTAATGAATCAATCTTTCAGATTCATTCTGAAGTACTTTTGAATTAAAATAAAACAGAATAAAGGAAATTAAAAATTTCTAATCCGCATAGCGTTACCCCAACTGGCGTAGAAAAAATCATGTATTTGCGTTACGTAACCGGCGAAGAAAATTCACGCATGCGCATTCTGTTCTGATTGTTGCCATGACGACGTTATCAATGGATGATTTAAATTATTTTTGGGTTAATTGCATGCTTTTTTAAGTAAATTGTATTTATGTTATATATTTTTTGTATATGCTTATAGTTTTAACTACATCGTTTTTTAAGTAGTTTTTTTAAAACCTGTTTTCAACCGTTTATTTTAAACGATTCGTTTTTTTTTCTTAGTGTTTGATGCATTTAAATTTAAACATTGTTAATTAATCGATCTGCTCATAATGAATCTAAGAAAATTTTGTTGACCAACTCTTGAGATATTACATAAATTAAAAAAGATATTCTTTAGTGCCCATAAAGTTTAAACGCTGAGTGACTCTATTTTCAGTAATCACATTATAAAAAAATGCTTTGTTTCAGTAAAAAATATTATTATATTAATTGAAGATAAATTCTTTCCACTTTAATTTAAAGCATAAAATCTACCGTTTATTTTAAACGATTCGTTTCATTTTATTAGTGTTTGATGCATTGAAATTTAAACATTGTTAATTAATCGATCTGCTCATAATGAATCTAAGAAAATTTTGTTGACCAACTCTTGAGATATCACATAAATTTAAAAAGATATTCTTTAGTGCCCATAAAGTTTAAACACTGAGTGACTCTATTTTCAGTAATCTGATTATAAAATAATGCTTTGTTTCAGTAAAAAATATTATTATATTAATTGAAGATTAATTCTTTCCACTTTAATTTAAAGCATAAATTCTACGGGTGCTAACAGAAAATGAGAGAGATACATATTACGTTATGACTGAAGGCCTTTATAATATTATGAATGAATTATATGATAATCAAAATTTGAAGTTTTAAAATATTTTGATGAAGAAGCTATTAAAGTAGAAATTGCATAAAATATTTAATTATTAAAATTTTAACGAACATTAAGATTGGCGAACCGGCTGGTCGCGAAAGGCGGCTAGTACTTATAATAAAGCTCAATGTGTGTGTGTGTGTGTTTGTGTGTGTTGGCGCTCTACAGGCCAGACCGTTTGACATACAGCTACCAAATTTGGTACATGTATACCTTGGAGGTTGGGAATGTGCACCTGGGGTTTCTTTTTTCGAATTTTTAATTAGAATTTTAATTATTAATAAAAAACTAACTTTCCCGCCAAAAAAATCTTCCATTTTCCCCACCGCCAACTTTTCCGCCAAAAAAATCTTCCATTATCCCCAGCGCCAAACGAGAAAGGCTTCAGTTTTTTTTTCTCCCAACAGTAATGAGGCTAGGGTTAACATTTTTCGGCGGATTATTTCAATGGGTTCTGTTTATTTTCTTAATGTTTGATGCATTTAAAATTAAACATTGTTAATGAATCAATCTTTCAGATTCATTCTGAAGTACTTTTGAATTAAAATAAAACAGAATAAAGGAAATTAAAAATTTCTAATCCGCATAGCGTTACCCCAACTGGCGTAGAAAAAATCACGTATTTGCGTTACGTAACCGGCGAAGAAAATTCACGCATGCGCATTGTGTTCTTATTGTTGCCATGACAACGTTATCAATGGATGATTTAAATTATTTTTGGGTTAGTTGCATGCTTTTGTAAGTAAATTGTATTTATGTTAGTTATATATTTTTTGTATATACTTATAGTTTTAAGTACATCGTTTTTTAAGAAGTTTTTTTAAAACCTGTTTTCAACCGTTTATTTTAAACGATTCGTTTGATTTTCTTAGTGTTTGATGCATTTAAATTTAAACATTGTTAATTAATCGATCTGCTCATAATGAATCTAAGAAAATTTTGTTGACCAACTCTTGAGATATTACATAAATTAAAAAAGATATTCTTTAGTGCCCATAAAGTTTAAACACTGAGTGACTCTATTTTCAGTAATCAGATTATAAAAAAATGCTAAAAAATATTATTATATTAATTGAAGATAAATTCTTTCCACTTTAATTTAAAGCATAAATTCTACCGTTTTCAACCGTTTATTTTAAACGATTTGTTTTATTTTCTTAGTGTTTGATGCATTTAAATTTAAACATTGTTAATTAATCGATCTGCTCATAATGAATCTAAGAAAATTTTGTTGACCAACTCTTGAGATATTACATAAATTAAAAAAGATATTCTTTAGTGCCCATAAAGTTTAAACGCTGAGTGACTCTATTTTCAGTAATCAGATTATAAAAAAATGCTTTGTTTCAGTAAAAAATATTATTATATTAATTGAGGATAAATTCTTTCCACTGTAATTTTAAGCATAAATTCTACGGGTGCTAACAGAAAATGAGAGAGATACATATTACGTTATGACTGAAGGCCTTTATAATATTATGAATGAATTATATGATAATCAAAATTTGAAGTTTTAAAATATTTTGATGAAGCTATTAAAATAGAAATTGCATAAAATATTTAATTATTAAAATTTTAATGAACATTAAGATTGGCGAACCGGCTGGTCGCCAAAGGCGGCTAGTATATATATATATATATATATATATATATATATATATCATGGAAATATTTATTAAAATAAGCGTATTTAAAATTCAACAAAATTTGAGAAGTTTATACATTAATACATTGAAAGAATTTAGTTTTCGTGTTTTGCAATAAATTATGCTTTAACTCTTTAACATCCAAGCACTAACATTCAAGCGGTAAAAAAAAATGTACTAATTGCAATGTACTTATTCACTGATTGTCTTTGTGGGGCATTTTTTTTTTTTTTTACAAAAAATTTGAAATTTATTCTATAATTTAGAAAATAGGGTTTTTGTAAGTTTTATGTTAGGCTTCCAAACCATTTAAATAAAAACTGGCTTTACTAGCAATTCCAAAAACATCTTTATGTTTCATTTAATTTTCAATAAGCTTTTACATTTTTTTTTTGCCAAAATTAAATAATATGTCATGTATTACCATGTAAAATTTTTTCTCATAATAATGGTGAACATACATTGTGCATATATCATTGTAATTAGTCCATTTTTTTTACATAGTATAGATGTCAATGCAATTTAGTGATAGACGACCTAAGGTTTTAAATCTTCATTTAATACCGAAATAAAAACATTCGTTGAATAAAAAAATGTTATTGCACTTTTTGAAAGACGTTTCGAAAATAATATGTTCTTTCAACACTCAACTAAGATTTTTTTTTATTGTCTTTAGCATTCTTTCTTTTTAGTATAAACGGTTATCTTTATTGAACGTTTAAATATAAAATATTATTTTTCATTTTCGATAGTGATACTAAGATAAAATTCTTAGAACTTTTTAAAGAAGTTTTCACATTTTGTTTACAAACCTTAAGCATTCTTGCTTTTACATTAAATAATCAAAAAGAATGTTGGATAAATATACATTCCAAAAATATTTTTATTTTGCCACTCATTTTTTATAATCTTTTAAAATATAACTTTTAAAATTTTTGTCTACCAAGGGAATAAATTACATCAAACGTTATATATCTCATCTATCGAAACAATTCGATAGATGAGATACATATTTTTAAAACTTCATTTAATACTGAAGTACAAAAAATTATGTAATAAAATTCGGGAAAAAAATTTCTCAGCGAAATATATTTCGAAAATACATTCCTTCAATTTTCAGCTTGAACATTTTACTAAAACATTCATCACTATTACATTCTTCATAAACTAAATATGAAGATCACATTTACTATTACATTCATCATAAATATTACTTTTTAGTATAAACTGTCATGCTGAATTTCTGATTTTAAAATGTTATGTGAAGTTTTCTATAGTATTGTTAAGACAAGATAAATTTTTTAACGAAAGTTTCACACTAAATTTCCATAAATTTACGCATAATCGAATCATTTGCAAATTTTTGATAATAAGTAAATTATATAACATTTTTTTACTCCTTATCTCTATCTCTCTCGTTCATCTGATCCTCGTTAGTTTCATTTCCTGCTTCTTTGTTTAGAATAAACGAGAGATCAGCTAAAGTATCATTTTTTGGCCAACCATCATCTTCGCTGATAGATCACTGCCATTTTCATCAGAAGCAAGTAAAATTGCTTTAATTTCTTCTTCAGTGTGTTCACGATTTCTTTTACTCATAATGAAGAAATAATACGTGTTTCAATACAAAAATTACTCTGATAATCCAAAAACCCGATTCACAGTACGTAAAATAAAGAATAAAAATTCACAACTGAAGAGAAATTTTCAAATTGCCTTCGAAAAAGAAACTCAGTATTTATATAACTTATCTCACTCTGTGAAAGGAAAAAAGAATACTCCCAATCTTTTTTTGGAAATTTTTTCAGAATTTTCGACAGTCCTTTGATGACAGAATAAGACGTTTGGAGTGTAAAACGACTTCCATCTATAAGTGGCTCATCTTCCAAGTGTCGCTACCCATTTTGTGAGAAAACTGCGATGTGAATTGGCCGCAGTGACAATGCAATAGTTTGTCTTTATATCGTTGCAATAGTCTTAATACTGAAAAGAGCTTCTGATGCTTATCCAAAAAATAAACAACTTGTCGGTATTATTATGTATCATTCATCGTTAACAGAACACTTCAATGAAAATGTTTTTATAAATGACCATAAAATCTTTCCAATTTTGAGCTAACAACACATGAAAATAAAAACTAAAACCCTTTCAAAATACAAAATATACGCGAACAACCTATTTAGTGAACCTTCCTCAACTCTTACCGCCCTAAGGCACAGCGGAAACTACTGTGAAAAAGCCGCGATTGTCTAAGATAACGAGGGCCTTGAAGAGGTGAGGGACGCGCTAGGCTAGAACCTGGGACCTTTTGGTTAGCAGTCCAGTAACGATCCGATCTTACCAAAACAGCTGTTCGGGTAGAAACGCTGTTACTGGCTTATATGCAATTCACCACAACCTCCTGGAGTGTTTAGTAGAGTAGCCGCTTTTAATATCCATCTCCCCTAAAACGGCTAGTAGGTGACCGAAACCGACCGACTTGGAATTATAGGGTAAATTGTCAAACCGCCCGGCTGGAATTGAGAGAGTTAAAGTTATAAAATTAGAATTTCTAGAAGGTGTAGCAGTCGTTCTAATTCTTTAGGAAAGAGTGTGGAGAATTGAGTTGGCAGGAATAGAACCTGGGACCTTGTGGTTCGCAGCCGAGTAACAAGACCACAAGACAAAAGCAATTACTCGTGTCCTGTAACTGTTATCTGGCTTTTAAGCTTCACAACAGTACTCTCCCTCCAGAGAGTCGGAGGTGAGACGAACGATATGGCTGTTGAGTCTAATGCGCCTGTACCCATTTGAGTAGTGCCAAGTGTTATGGCGAGCGTGTATGGGTGAGTGGTTGCTGTTGCGTCAAGTGAGTCTGACGACTTTGGCTTGCTGTGGGTAGATGGCGCCGCAATAGCTGTACGAAGGTTGAAGGTTGTTTGTTCAGAGCCAAGGTCACCAATGTGGAAAGTGAATTGGCTAGAATAGAACCTGGGACCTTGTGGTTCGCAGCCGAGTAACAAGACCACAAGACAAAAGTAATTCTCGTGTTCCGTAGCTGTTATCTGGCTTATAAGCTTCGCCACAAGAGCGTGCCAAAGTGTGACGTGTGTTTCGTCTTCGTTAATCATCCAATCGCATTAGACGCAGCATGACTCATTATTCCCGCCTCTCAGTGAGCGCGGAGGAATACAAGGAGAGTAGCTCCCAGGAACAAGACGCGATGTTGTTGGTTATGGAATAAAGTTATATTTTTGATAATAAAATGTAGAGTGATTGCTTCCCTTACCCCTTACATAGAGTCAGATGATGATAAATAATATTTATGGATTAATCACACTCTTCCAAGGCTATGCCACATTTAAATATGATGGTATATTGAAGACAGTTTCATATTTTTTTCTTAAATTATTCGTAGTTGAAAATAGAAATTGCAAGCTTATTTTGAAAAATTGAAGAAATATGTAAATAAACGCACACAATTAATTGATACATTTATATTAAAAAAACCTTTTTCAACTGGAATAATAATAAGAAGAATTAAAAACGATTTATATACTATAAATCGTTTGATGATCTACGAGAATGATCTACGATTTATATTCTATAAATCGTAGATCATTTATTTATAGAAAAAAAAAAACCGATTTATATATTTTACAGTGTGCATCCGTTTGTCATCTAAACATGTAACTAAATTATATAAGGTATGTACGTTGGTAAGGTATAAGGTATGTACACAGTCTGTAATTTTTTTTCATCTAATACTTTCGGCTGCATTGCTTACATTTCCATAACGACATTTGAATAGGAAAAAAAAATGTTTATGTTTAGTATTTGTTATATTGCAAATCAGATAGACGAATGTTATACAAAAGTATTATGGTTTCCATATAACAAACCTGAGTTATAGAAAGAATGACTTGAGAAATGTTTCAGCGCACATCTGATTCTGTGCTATTTTTTAGGTTAAAGTCTATTCAAATGTACTTGTGTATACATGTAAAAATCATAATTTTAAAGAAACGTTAAAAACATCTTACTAATTTAAAAATTGAATCTTGAAAACGTTTGAACGACACATAAAATTATAAAGGCCTTTAGAATATAGTTGGGTAAGCCAATGTAATCAAAGAATCAAATTTCAAATTCATCGAATTCATTTTTAATATTAATTGATAATATTATTAATAGGCCCTTTTAGTATTAAAAAAATAATTTTGTTAATTATTTAATGCTGGTGATCATAATTACCTGCAATGAAGTCTTTGTTTAAAATTGAAATTAGTTAAATTTTTTTTTAAAGTTTCTTTAGCGAAAAGTAATTTTTTTCTGTCATCAATGAATCTGATATTATTTCTTTCCAAATAGCGCAAAACCACGTTTTGCGTTCTTGTTGATACACGATTTTCCACGAATAATTTTATATTTGAAAGAGGAAGTTAAAAAGAAATTGAAATGAATCGTATGATATCAGTTAAGAGGCAATACATAGATAATTTCGGTCATCACAACACCTTTATATATTTTTAAATTTTATGTTCTTCAACGGGACATTTACAGGTAGTATATTATCTGTAAATTACTACAAGAGGAATGAGCCACATAATGATAAAAAAATCACTTCGAGCTTTCTATAAATCAGGAACTTAAACATACAATTAACAAATTTGTCACTTATTTACTTCTTAGAGAGCATTTACCTTTAGAGAGTTTTTCAAAATTTTTAATGAAAAATTAATTGAACATTTCCTTTTAATAACTTTGAAGAATATTAATGCATAAGAACAATTTCCGTAATTTCAAAACTTATTTTTCAATAATATTAAATATTTTAGTATTTTTTTATTTTTAATAAATTTTTAAAAATACATATGAATATATTTCATTACTATAATTTTATTTGTTTTAGGTACTGGGTTTCTATTTGAGTATGTTGCAATAGTAAGAAATACTTTTTTGTATATTTATTATCGCTATTTTAGTAATAGTAAATTTAGTAGTTTAATAATAATATCGTTGATCTTAAAATAAAGATAGACCAAACCAAAAATATTATCATGCCATAATAGTTTGGACTAGCGGTTCGAATAGCCTTTAATATTTTTCATTCATTGAGTACAATCACTTAGAGGTCAAGGTTGCTGATAAGGTACGTTTTTTGTTTTCAAGATTCTTCAAGATTATAATCACCATCACAGAAAAATTTATAGTTTTTATTCAATTAAATAACTACATGCATCTTTTATAGAATGATGTTAGAGTACAAAAATATTAATAACGAATTAATTTTCATTTATTTTTCACTTTCACTGTGTTATATTTATCCTTTTAATCTTTAGGAATGTTCGAACCCTTTTAGAATAATGAACCATGTTTATCTTTTCAATTAGAAATAGGCAGCTCATTTTGGTGTTGAAAGAAATCAGTAATCATAAGAAATCCGTTAGTTAATGGATATTCACAGGAAAATTAATATTAATTTTAAGGTGGTGTTTTTAAAATTACATCATTTAGTTTATAAAAATGTACTTCATATTTTCTTTCATATAAAAATCTGTTATACAATAGGCTTTTAATGAATGAAAAATAATGAAAATCTCTATTGTTATATCTCTATATTTGTTATGTGATGCAAAATTTAATATTATCATTGTAATAGTATTTGGGCATAAATTAACTCGTTGATATTAATAATAATTAGGAAATCTTTCGGAAAATAAAAATTCTTTTTATTAGAAAGACAATTTTTTAGAACAATCAAAGAAGAATGAATACCAAGAGGTTTTTTTTTTATTAAAAATAAAAAGGGTTTCTATAAATATTCCAATGGAAGTTCTGAATAAATTGTAAGTAACTAACAATATTTATGTTCTAGAGAAATTTTCAAATTTTTTATGTCATGTTTTTATTACAGTGTAAGCTTTGAATACATTGTAAGCAACTAAGAATATTCATGTACTAGAGAAAATTTCGATTTTCTTTGTATCATGTTTTTTTAATAATATTCATATAAAATTATTATTATTTTTATTTTGCCTCACATTTAAAAGCCTTTATTTTCTGAAATTCATTATATATATTTTAGCTTTCTATACCAGACTATTTTAGATATTTGTTCATTTATAGATAAAAATGGACATAAGAGAAAAAAAATTTAACATATTTCATGTTTTTAATTAGAAATCTTACTTGTATCAAATAATAATTAATTTATATACAATTTGAAAAGTTTTATGCAGGTATATTTAGGAATTTATTTATTATAAAATTTTGAAACAATATCGATCTTTGTGGAAGCTGGATAGATCCCTTCATATTCTTTAATCATACAGGTACCTATAAGTAAAAAAAAAATAATCAAAAACAGAATCATATAAATTCCATATTTTGAAAGAATTTTTAATAAGAGCTCAGACTTATCTAATTTCTTCGCAGAAATGAAAATAATTTATAACATCCTTTGAAACATTTTATTTGTGAATATTGTTACGAATTTGTAAATCTTCCTTTCCGGTGGTGATACTAACACTGCAGGAGAATTTTGTTACATATTCGTAACATCGCTGGAAAGAGAGATTTACAGCGATTCTTAATGGTTACCAGGTTAACGACATACGATTTGGACAATAAACCTGGTGTCACCTGGCGATTTTGTTCAGGAGGTAATGACTTGGCATTCATTCCGCATCCATTAAAAATCGCTTTAAATCTCTCTTTTTAGCAATAATAAATTGCATTAAAGTTGTATTTCGGATTTGTAGCCATAAAAGTATAATAATTACTGAATGTGATTAAAAGACTTTATACTATATTTTAACTATTATTCTATTATATTTTATAAAAAAAAGTCATTTACATTAAATAACGCTAATATTTTGATATAAATGGTATAAACAGAAATTTTTGAAAACATTTATGCTTTGTTACACTGATATCATGCATTTCAAAAACAAAAAGTTTTGTAATGGTATATTTTTTAGATAAGAAACGTGCTGAAATATGGCAAACAGCGAAGACAGGAGCCCGTTCATATTTCATTTCAGTCAAAAGAACTAAATATAACATATAATATAACAATATTTGTTTCCCTTGTTTTTAATATGCAAATGCTTTTTATTATTCAATACGATTTATTGCAATTGAAGAGGTTAATCGCATCAACTAATGGCACACCTTTAGGATATACCTCTTCGAGGAAATAATATTTGTATACAATGCCAGATAAGAGTGATAAAAAGACCAACCAGTTTTTCTCTTAAATTGGATTGTTGTGCAGGGAAGATTTGAAAGGTCGGGTGTCAGTTCAGATGTCTTTCTCATTATATGACCACGGTTCAAAATTATGAGGTTAATCACCATATAAACCTCATATAGCTTCTGAAAGGTCTAATAAAACTTAAAGGATTAAAAAAAATGAATAAACTTTTTTGAGGCAAAATAAGAAAACTAATTTCGAATTTCATTATTTTTCTAACATCTGAAATACCATGACTCTCTCAATGAAGAATTTACCATCTTACTTAATTATTTGTACATACATTACAATAGTAATTTGGGGCAACATATATATTAATAGCTCGGAAGTATCGTATGTATCATACATTTTATATAAATTCATTTTAAGTTTCATTATTTAATGATTATGACTGTTTTTCTTTAGCTTTCTGTAAAAATCTTTGGATTGCTTTAGTTTTTATGTAATGCAAATTGGAATGCGCATAAAAACTAAATGTCGTTAATAGGAAGATTGTATTAATGAGTGACTTACCTCTTTAGCAACCTAAAAGGTATTAAGATTGTAAATATAAAAATTATCAAAAGAAATCGAATAAAAACATTTTAAACATTATATTTTCTAAATTTTTGCATGTTATATATTTACTCAACATTAAATTTGCTTTTATTTAAATCAAATTAGAAATGCTTCATTAAATAATTCAGCTAAAATATTTGTAAATCAAGTAAAATAACTTACCAAAACTTCCTATTTACAAAAGATATAAACAATAATGAATATTTTGTATTTTATTAAGCAAGCAAATTAACTCAACCCTGAATTTTTCCCATATAATGAAGACAAATGTAAAAGGAGCTGTTTTTCTAAATTTTTGTAAAATACTTGTAAACCAAGTAAAATAACTTACCGAAATTTCCTATACAAAAGATATAAACAATAATGAGTATTTTGTATTTTGTTAAGCAAGCAAATTAACACAACCCTGAATTTTTCAATTTATTGAAGACAAAGGCAAAAGGAGCTGTTTCTCTAAATATTTGTAATTATTAAATCATTAATATTATCATGGATAATCATCACAGTTAAATATTATCAGATCATGGATATTCATATATTCTCAAGTGACAGAGAATTCTTTTTTGTTGAAGTAATTTTTTTACAATCCATAGTGAACTATTATTTCATTATTAAAATTATTAGAATATTCAATGCCATAATAAATCAAAGTTTTACTTTAAAATAGAATTATTTGAGATTTAACTTTAAGTGAGTCAAATAATCTTTACAAAGAAATTATATTTAAAAGTTTTGAAATATTTAATAAGCATAAAGTTTTAAACAAATTGTTATGATAGATATAATTTTTCTCTTTTAAATAAACCTAAAAAATTTTAAACTCCAAACTTGATTTCCTGTTTCAAAATGACAAAAAAAAAATATCGTTTAGAATTTCACACTATTTATTTATTTTCAAACTAAATATTTAACTTTTTTCACCAGGCATTAATATTTATTTTTGTATTCTTAATAAAATTACAATTAGGATAAGAGATTTTAACTTTTGAAACAAAGAAATGTTTTTCGCTCATTAGGCTAACCCCGTAGAGACGCATGATTGCAATTAACCCTTTCTGCGTTTAGGAAGAATACAAAAAAACTGCAAATGACGAGAAAAATCTTTTTAACAAAAAATAAGATACATTTAAAAACTAGTATAACCAAGAATAAGTAACACGTATACTTATCTATAAAAGTTTTTGTTATTACTGTGAACTCAGTATTTTTATTTTAAATATTTTTACAAAGAGGCAACGAATTCTATACTGATATTCAAAATTACGAGTTCAGGTTTGTAGATTATCACCAAAAGTACTGGAGAGAGTTTTCTGAAATTTGGTATGCACATAAGTTGTTATAATTCAAAAAGAAATATCATACAACTGTCATGTTACAACTGCTTCATCGTGTGTTCAAGGCATCAGTGCAAAAAAGGATTAAATATAGTTATAGGAAAAAAGAAAAGGATTCTTTAGAGGTAATACATTCATCCATTAATATTTTTATAGATCCTAGATAATTCTGATAAGAAGTGGGGTGGAGGGAGAAGAGGACAAATTGCTGTTGCCTGCTCAAGACTGTCCCAAACATGCCTTATGAGGTTAATCCATTAGCTGAATAAAAATTCGACGACTAACAGTAAGGGAACGAACTTTCTAATGTATAAATCTGAATTCAAGGCTGATTGCTACCTTAAAAAGTCAAACAGAGATATAGAAGATTTTATCGTTATATTTGAAAGTAATCATAGAGTCTCGGTCAAAGACATTTTCTGTGCGTCTAAGGGTAGTACTAGCCCACCTTTTAAATCTTCCACTACTAAGTAAATATATTCCTCGGATAAGGATGGACAGACAGCGAGTATTTGGTTCATTTCAAAAGAATATTTGTTGATGATCAGAAGTATCAGAAGCTGAATCTCGTTTCATCAGAGAATAGAACTGATTCTGATTTTTTTCTCCGATTTCAATATTTCAATTTTCAATATTTTCCTATTTCATATAACTCATGCTAAATGAGTTATGCTATGAAAAGAAGTGAACAGCGTGTTTTGCAACTATTTTGAGGCGTAGGGAAGAAATCTTGGGGAATTCTGTTAGCTTTTGTAAGGTGCATTTTGTCTGATTTCATTTTCTCCATTTGGCTAATATGAATTTTTGGAAATTGAGGATGTTCGACACATAGATTTGTTTATCTGGACCTAGACTCCATAGAATATATCCGGGATGCCTTTGGTAAAATAATTACAACAACTTGCCTTTTCCCTGCCAGAAACACCTAGGACCTGAAGACAATATCACTGAATGTGTGGGAACGACTGCTACAGAGATTCATAATTAGATCAATTTTCAACATGAATTCATGTTGTGAAGACTTTCACGGTATTTAAATGTAGTTTTTTACCTCTATCAGCACCTTTTCCTTTCTTGCAATGTCTATTTTACCCTTTTTGGCCCTGACGACCCTTATATACGATACATTAGATGGCATATAACTATTGTACGTTATTTGTTTTTATATTATATAAACTTATATATATGCCAAATTTTACATAAAATTTGTCCATTATTTCAAGAAAAAATCTTAAAAAAAATTAAATTTTGATCGGAAGTATATTTTAAATTTATACAATATATTTACATTATATTTTGAGATTGCATTGAGGTTGGATAACAGCCCTATTTAAAACTGAAATAAAAATACAAAGTGTATTTTAATGATGTGATTGTTTATTACTTTTAATGAGAAGACTGTTATACTACTTACCACTATCACCTAAAATTAGATAATTATTTTCAAAGTTAGGAATAAATATTGAGATAAAAACATGGGTGAAAATAAACACACTTAAAAAAATAACTCAAAAAAAGCTTGTAATTAAGACCAAAATGTATTTATTACATTCGACAATCAGCTGTTCGCTATAATTCTTTATATTTAAAACTAGCCTCCTTTGGCGACAAGATGGTTAATTGAAATTAAGGGTTGCTAAAATTTTCTATCAAATATTTTATGTAATTTAGTCATGATGGTTTCCTCAGCAAAAGTATTTTTAATATTAAATTTTGATTGACATGTAATTTTCCTCATTTTAAAAGCGTTATACCGTTCCGTTCGTTGTGCAATACATTTTCCTAATTTCCTGTTGTTTCAAGAAAATATAAATTTTAATTTGAAATAAGAAAAAGTTGCAAAATCTTACTTGCTAATAACTTTTATTTAAAATGTAAGAAAGGAAAGTAAAACCTTTCATCGTTCAAGTAAACTGAGTTCTGAACAAATTGTGAAAAATAATCTGTAGTTTTATGTCTACTACAGAATATTTTTCACAACTTATGCAATAATTCAGAGGATTATTCCATAAATTTTTTTCTGTTTGAACAAGAAATTCAGTATTATTCAAAGCAATTTTCAAGCGATAAAAAAAAGATAATAGATTTTTATTCATTCAGTCATGTTACATTAAATAATGACAGTATTTAAAAATGAACGCGTTTAAAAAAATTTCCGCACTGCTAATTTTTTAAGTTTAACATTTATCATTAGTACAACAAATTTCAAAAAGTGTACTAAAAGCATATTTTAAATGGAAATTTATTAGTCCTGAAAAAATATGCTGTGAGGAAGTAATGATGAAATATTAACAGCAACAATGAAACTGATTTGAGCTTCCCTCCAGCAATGAATTGTAGTGTTGTAAAATATGATTAAAATAATTTTTAAAATTTATTTATGACGTATCTACGAGGGTGGGATGAAAAGTTTCTGGCCTGATCTACAGGTGGAGCTCCCGGAATTTCTTTGATTAAAGCACTTCAAAGTTCCATATTTGTTTAATACTTCTTGCGTATTTTAAAAGATATGTGTTGGGTTGTTTTTGAAATATGCTGGTTTAATTGTTTTTTAGCAGAGTATAGAGAAAACTGAAATGCGAGTTGCGATAAAATATTTTTTTTTTATAAATGGCTTATCATCAACGGATATTAAAACTTAGCTAGATACTATACTGGGAGAAAATGCTCCTTCATTTATAATTGTTAAAACATGGGTTGCAGATTTTAAACGTGGTCATACAAGCACTCTGGATGTGGAGCGTTCTGGAAGACTAAAATCAGCCACTGCAGATGAAATCGTTAGATAAGTTCACAAAAATCTTATGAATGATCGTCTACTGAAATTGACAGTGGTTGCTGAGTCTGTTGGTATATCCAAAAAACGAACACATCATATTTTAATCAATATTTTGGGTACGAGAAAGTATCAGCAAGATGGGTGCTACGTTTGCTGACCTTGGATCAAAAATTGCAACGCATGACGATATCGGAGCTGTACAATTCAAAACCAAAGGATTTTTTTCGACGTTCCCTTACTGTGAATGAAACATTGATCCATCACTATACTCCTGAGACCAAAGAACAATCAGAAGAGTGGACAGCGAAAGACGAATCAGAATAAAAAAAAGCAAAAAGTGCGCCATCTGCTGGAAAGATTATAGTTACAGTTTTTTGGGACGTTAAGGAATTTTATTATTGTATTATTTAGGAAAAGGCCGGACCATCAATGCTGAATATTATGCTAATCTTTTAAATAAATTACATTCCAAAATCAAAGTAAAAAAAGACCAGGTTTGGCCAAGAAGAAAGTCCTGTTTCACCAGGACAATGCTCCCGTCCACATGACTGACTTTGTGATGGCAAAACTTCATGAACTTAAATTTGAAATTCTTTCACATGCACCCTATTCTCCTGACATGGTACATTCGGACTGTAATTTCTTCCCCAACAAGAAAAAGTTTCTAGCTGGAAGCAAACTCTGTTCTGATATCGAAGTCTTCTCAGCAACAAATGCCTACTTTGAGGATTTAGAAGAAATCTTTTACAGAGAAGGGGTTCAAGCATTGCCGCACCTATGGAAGAAGTGTATGTCTTTGGAAGAAGACTAGGTTGAAAAATAAAGCAATCATTAAACATAATTTTTTTTTTATTTTCCTTGTTAGGCCGGAAACTTTTCTACACACCCTTATAGGTATTATGAGTTTTCATGTGAAACAACAAAAACAACAACGACAAAAAAATCAGCATCAAAATTGCGACTGGAGAATTCTTTAGAAGCTTTCTGTCATATACACGAATGTATAGTGAAGTTATTTTTTATTTCATTTTTCTTGAAAATAGAAAAGGTGAAGGGCAGGCGACCATTGATGATATTGTATCTACGAGTCATGTGATGTTGTGTGAAATCAAACTTTTGGAAATCGATTCAGTAGATGTGGTGCAAAACACTTTCATGGGCTTTCTTCAAATACACAATAAAATAGTAGTTTCCCGATTGCTCTTAAAAATGGAGTCTTTTTATTGAAACTAGAAACTGCTGAGTTGAACACAAAATGATACGAGTAAATTCAAAATCATACATAATGATTTTTTCAAAAAAAAAAAAAAAAGACTTAATATTGTTTTTAATTTTTCCAACTATTTAATTTTATGACTAAAATTAAACAATTATCATAATTATATTATTAGCATTATTATTATTACCATTATTTCAAACCATTATTTTTAGATAATTTATTATAATTATTTTTAGATTTGATTGGCAGAATAACATTCACTTCCTAATAACTGCATTTCATTAGAAAATTGTCTTCTGATCTTATAATGCGTTCTAGAAATCAGGACATAAGTTATTATCAAAATAAAAGGTTTTCGAATAATTTAAAATCATTTTGCCACAAACATTCATTTTTAATAAATACCACAAGAGTAAAATCTTTAAAATATTTTTAAATCATATTTACCTATATTCAAGGTTCCTGAAACAGAAGAATTTTCTTGTTTCAAATAAGAAAATTGAAGCAATAAGTATAAAATCTGTTTTATTTAAATTTTCATCTCAATTCTAATTCCCGTTTCAAAACTTAATAATGTATTTGACGCTTAATACTAGATATGGATTAAAATGTATAATTATTCATTTGAAGACATTTTCTAAAATATATTGTAATGCATTTTTATTAATTAAAGTTAATTTTTTTATTTAAAAAAAGTTTGAACCTCTTGTCTTGTGAGTTTTTTTCAATAGGAAATAATTATATTTCGAAACATATTACAATTTTTTGTTATCACTCCAAATTTTGGACCAGTAAAATAAATTTTGCCATTTTTTTTACTAATTAAAAAAAAGGGGAAATGATTACTGTTAGTTCTTTTATTCTTTCGAAAGTTATTACGTATTTTTTAAAATAAAATTTCAAATATGTTTTTCTTTTATTCTTGCTTATTTTATTCAGTTGTTTTAAACATATTCAGAACTTTTTTAAATTAATGAATCTCTTGATTGATTAAATATTTACATAATCTTTTTAAATAAATAGTTTAATTTTGGATTAAAAATTACACTAACATATCATAAGTGCTTTGTTGTAAACGTTTATCAAATGTGTTTGTACCGTTTTTTAAACTACAAACAAGCACAAACTTTCACATATTTATTATTTTATCAAATAATATAAATCGGCATGGTCACTTATTTTATTATGGAAAAGACTGGTTTTTAAATATAGAGTGACCATTGAAATTATATTCACTTTTCTGGGTTTTTTTGAAAATTTTATAAATTTATTATGAAAGACATTTGCTAAGATTTATATTTAATGTATGAGAATATTAAGAAATTTTTGATCATCTGATTGAAGAAAGAAAGTGGATGAAAAAATATTTTTCATATAAAATAAATTTCATTTAAATGTGTTCTTGAAATTCCATCAAATGAAGTCAGCGTTAATAAATGAAAAATATTTTTTTTAGAAGAAAGAAAGAAAGCAGAATGCAACGTAAAAATAGTTAAAAAGAAAACATGAATAAATAAATATATTTACCACATAATAGGCCATCGTCTATAAAAAAATATGTCAATTTTAAATTAGTTATTATGTTTCTACCAGAAAATTGGAAATACATTAATTTATGTGTATGCACATGAATAAGATTCGAACCGTGCAATTAGTTGTAAAATAGTTAAAGAAAATATATATAGTAAGAAAGGAATGTATATATATATATATATATATATATATATATATATATATATATATATATATATATATATATATATATATATATATATATATATATATATATATATAAGGAGAATAACATTATAAAGCAATATATATGTAGTAGAAGGATAAAAATATAGAAGAATATTAATATTTTTTTTTTTCATAACCGTTTTCTCTTTAACATAAAAAGAGTACTGATATACTGAGCATTTCAGTATAGAGTTTTCTAAAAAAATGATGTACGGAGCCATTTTATGTCATAAACGAATATTTATATTAATTTTTTAAGATCACTGCATTTCCTTCTTTTCAAACAAATGATCAATAAAAGACATAAGACTGACAAGATAAGGAAAAAGAACTGCTGCCGAAAAAAAATTTCAGAATTTTTACATATTTCTTTGCGGAGAAATATCTGAATCATATCAAACATGATAGTTTTTATTTAATTTAAATGCATACTAAATACATAAATAAAAAAGTAAATACATACATTTGTTTATACAGTATTTAAGAACATTAAGAAGTACATTTTATGCATGAAAATACAATTGAATACTGTATCGTTGTAAAATTGTAAATGAATAATTACCTCTGGCAACGTCAGCTAAATCTGACAAAACACAATGATATAACAAAATTAAAACTTAAACAAGAATTTCAAATTTATATTTCATACACTTATTTGGAAAATAATTTTATGGTGAATTATTTTTCTTTTTATTTGAACTGTTTACATTTTGGAATTTATCAGGCGCTTTTAATCAATAATTTGATAACATTGCAGCAAATAAAGGATTTTTTATTTAAGAAAATTAATATTTTTCTTAAGACTTCTATTTTCTGGAATAAAGATACAAAACTTTGAAAATTTTTAAATAATTGAATTAATTCTATTAAACCATGATTTTTAAAACAGTCATTAGATCAATGAAATATTTTTTTTCTATAAATTTACAGAAAGTTTTTGGTGTTTCTTTTTTTAACAGATATATTAGTTTAAAATTTAACAATATTTTCAATGAGATAAATACGATTATTCATTAATATTAGTTCTTTATTTCGGTATTAAATTGGTGCATTTTAAGATTTTTTTTAATAATAAGAAAGAAGAGTGCACTCAAATCTATCGATACAATGTAAAAAAAAAATAATAGAATGGAATCCTTATTATGATTTTTGAAGAAATTTGTGATATGAAATGAAATTAAAATGAATTTATGCAATGATTTTTATGATTATTAAAAATTCAAATGCAATTAAGGTTTTATATTATCTAGTACAGTGGTTCTTAACCTTTTTAAGCCGCGACCTAAATTAGAGAAATAGGTTCATGTCGCGACCCAAACAAAAGTCAAAATTTTTTCATTGCTTTATTTTAGATCGTATTTTTAAAAAATCTTCAATCCTACGATGATGATTTTTTTAAACTTACAAATTTTTTATTTGACATTTAACAAAATAATTGACATTTTAACTTATTCCTAAAAAAAAAAGAAATATCAATACATATGTTAAGTCTTTTAAATTTTAAATGCAAGTCATACAGTTTTAATGAGAACCTTGTGCTTGAATACATTTTGAAAGATCTTCAAACCTCGGTTGAATGCTTGTCAAGGAGTAGCTTATATCTATTTCAGGATTTAACTTGTTCCGGTAATTGTTTTTGATTACACACAGAGCCGAAAAACCAGCCTCACACATATATGTTGTTGAAAAGGGCAATAATACAGCAAGGGTAATTGTTTGGCAGAATTTATAAAACCATTACTACTTGGTGCATCCAAACGATTGTTGATATTTATTCAAGTCGCCCTTTCTAAAATGTCTGAAATTTGGTGTATTACTAACTTTTTTGGTTCGACTCAGCGCGACCCAAGAAATATGCTTCGCGACCCAATTTTGGGTCGCGACCCATAGGTTAAGAACCGCTGATCTAGTAGAAAAGGATTATAGGATGTTTCTAAAATAATCACAAATTTTTTAGTTTTGGCAAGAAAGAAAATTGACAGAAAACTGTTTGTTATATTGTCAAATGAATGCTCCTTGTGGAATCTAGAATCATAAGTTAGAAAGGATTACTTTAATGCAAAAATGGATTGATAAATCTTAAGCCCTGGAATCTATTTCGCAATTCTATTAATACTTTGAGATTTATTGATTCCTAATATAAAGTTTTAGAAGCTCACTTTCCTTACGAAGTTAAAAGAAATTATTTAGGCATGCCGTATTCAAACAGAAATAAAAAATGGAGTGTCCTACATATTTCTAAGAAACTATTTTTTATTTATTTATAAGGTAAGGTAAATTATCATCTTTTGTTTATATAACATGTTTTGCATGTACATTCTTTTTTTAGAAGATGAACTGAAAGTAAATATTACTACAAAAATTATAAAGTAGTGTAAATTTTTAATTGCTTAAATGTTATGCTTTACATGAACATGCTCTTTAAGAAATTGAACTAAAAATAAATGTCGTAAATTGTACAAAAATTCTAAGGTAATACAGTTTTTTCGATTCATTTAATTCTTTTTTTGCTAAAGTTGAAAGAAAACATTTTACTTACTGTTCCCACTACCTCCTATAATTAGAAAATGGGAAAATTGCATTAAGAGATAGACATTTTTAAAGGTATTTTAAAGGAGAACTTTTTAAACATTCGAGGTTTCTATTAAACTATTTCACAGAAAATCAGATTAGTAATTTTTGACTAATTCGAGTTAGAATGATTGAAAATAATTCACATTTTTGATAAAAGTAAATAATTTTGAAGTTGTGTAAGAAAATATTTAATTATACGCATATTAAATGTCCGAATGTAAGGCAATTCAGAAATCTGGTGCAATTTTAAAAGTCAATAATTTGTAAATGATTGATGATAAAACGATGCCGTTTGTGCAGAAAAGGTGGAATTTAAGCACAATCTTTTTTTTTAAATCAAGAATAGTACACACGATTTTTTTTATCACGAAATTGGACATGGAGCATATTTTACAGTTTAAGTTGCCAGATGATTTTGTGGTAGGAGGAATGACACGCTATGTAAGATAAGATTCTGGTAGGGGTTAAGATTGACAAATGTCTTCGTACTTCATAAAAAAGACAAACTATTAGATGAGAAATAGCATTTTTGAAGTATTTTTGATGTTAAGATTGACCATGAAGAGCAAACATACTGCTTAATCCTTTGAAAAAAGGGTTATTATTGTATTGATGCATTCGTTACCAAATGTTTTACTTAAAAACTTTCTTTGACTTCTGAATCACCAAACATATACATTTAATATAAAAAAACCCCTCATATCTTTAATGAATTAGAGATCGTTTAATTAAATTTATTCATATTTCATTATATATATATAGAATAAAATTTGATTCAGTTTGAATCGATAAAGAATTAAAATTTTTATACGGCCCCTATACAAAAAATATCTTATCCACCCCACACACTAATAAAGTGATGCAGAAAATGTAAGCATTAGGAAGTCCCAGAAATATGAAATACATAGCTGTTAACTTAAACAACTTTTATATGTCTAGATATGAGTTCAATAAGAGGAAAATTCAAGTCAGATGATTGCTCTTTGGTTCGTATACATATTAAGCACGAAAATATTTATTCTATACATATAACTAGTAATTTGACTATTTACAGATGTAAATGCATTAAAATTCTGTCAAATAATACAGCTTTACGAAAAGATTATAAACCTTTTTTAAAATGCTTTCTATCCATAATTACATTTGCCTCATAATAATTCTCTGTATTGGGTCTCAAATTTTTGTTCGATGATGTCGCAACAACCATTTTGAATGGGTTGTTAAAAATTTGCTTTATTTAAAGAAAATGGCAAATAAACAACTATTCATAAATGATCTATCAAATTAAAATCCATAAGCTTTAAATCAGGAGATCTATAGGGAAATTAGATTGGCTCATGCAAACCAATCTACTTGTTTGGAAAATCGCTATTTAACCAACGTTTCACAACTATAATATTGTGAACAAGCGATGCATCCTGTTGAAACCTAATATGAGGATATATTTGGTTAAATCAGAACAATTTGCAGTGGTCATTCAGAGCAATGTAGTAATGCATTGCTTCCTAAGTAATAAGAGACAAAGTAATAAGTTTCCTAAGTAATTAGGGGCTATTAATCTGTATTACTGAATAAAAATTTCTTTTAATTGTCCACGCCACATTGGAATAGAATAACAAATAAACAAATATAACATGCAATCTATGAGACTCATATCCCTTAGACTGATTATGTTCAAGTTAAGTAGAAAATGGAAAAAACGACAAATTTTTTTTAGTCCGATGGTTCCAGTTCTCCAAAAGTTTGGAGAAAAATAGCATTTTAGTAAAAAGAATTACGAACTGAAGTGAAGATAAGGTAGGATAAAAATAAAATGGTTGCGTTTTAAGTTAACCTTTGAAGTAGTGGTATATAAAGTCATTCTCAACAAAATAGCAGAATGTCAGGTAGTAGATCTGAAGAATTGAGACGACAAAAAAAGACTTTAATTTTAATCTTGCATAATTGCTGTATAATTGTAAAACAGAAGAGTTTAAAATGTTAAAGAAGCCTAGAAAGTACTATTCATCTTCAATATTTTCATTTTACAGAAACGGTAATAACCAGCTACCTTTCTTAAACCTTATTATCCCATTTTGTCATGTGAAAGAAAGACTTAAGAATTTTTTTCGTGCTGTCTTGAAAGCTTGCAATTACTATGGAGTAAAAGTTTTAAAAGACGACTTATAGTATTTTTCATCTGACCCAAGAATTGCAGTTTTACTCTTATTTTAATTTTGTTTAAAAATGATATATATTTGTGTAATGACAAAATATTTGTGCATATATATATACACATAAAAAATAAAAATGTATGTATATAATAATTATTTTTCTTTCTTTTTTTCTCGGTTTTTGTAATAAAATTAACAGCTGTTATGCGATCTATCTGGAATTTAAAGTAAGCGTTTTTACTAAAGAGAAGATAAAATAATATACTTACTAACGCCTTGTCCTAAATAAAAATGAAATTGTCAAACTATTATTTTTTCAAATCTTGCAACTCAAATGAATGATTTTCGAATACTTGCAATTATTAATATATTTTACAAATCATCTGGGAACATTTTTAATTCATTAATGATTTATTGCGTGAATTTGGACTAACTTTGATTCTTTCATTGCGGAAATTTAAAATTCGTTCTTTAAACTATATTTTAGATATTGAGAGAAATATATAATTGGAAAATCAAAAAAAAAAAAATAAATAAATAAATACTAAAACATATTTGAAAACATTAAACGTTGAAGATTAAAGATTTTAAAGATTTTTTAAAAAGTTTTTTGCTAACTGTTTTTCAGCATAATGTTATCGCAATGAAATCTTATGTTTCTAATTTTGTGTAAACATATCTAATCGTACTGTGGTTAAATTAATTGTCTTAAATCTGGCGATTACCTACGTATTAGTAAAATTTCTACAGAAAAATAATTTTTTGTTGTAATTCAGTTTTTGATTGTCTACAAAATTGAACATATTTTTCAAAAATACCACACTACAATAAGTAATGGAAATTCTCAAAGAAAAAAAATCCTTATATATTGTAATATTCGGCAACTGAATAGGAAAACGTTACTAGTAATTTATATTAAAAACCGTTCGAACTATGTCAGGAATAAAAATTATGTTCGATTTCTGTGAGCGCAATATATTAATATTAAAACATTCAAAGATATTTTAATCTACAAAATAACAGAGAATTGTCATCTGTGTTATGTACAAAGAAATGGGAATATTTTTAAAAAGAAAATATAAACAATTAGGATCTTTATGCATGATATATAAATCGTTACATTTTATCAAAATTGATGAGTTAGAAGAATAACAAAATAAAATTTACAATGATGTGTTCACAATTATGTGTAAGAATTAAAATTAGAGCTTCAGTAATGCTTGAGAAATTTATTTAATTACAAATATGATTGAAAAATTGCAACATTTTGTTTAATGGGCTAAATAACAATACAGCAGTTATCCTATTTCCAATTTATTTAATGTCCTAAGATTTAATTAAATATTTTTTCCTACGGAATTAGTAAACTAATGTTTCAGAAAAAAATAAAATGAAACTGCGATAAAAACGTTTTTTCTAGGATTCAGACACTGTGAAACTGCAAAAAAGCAACCCGGTTATGACAGATGACCCATTAACACTCCGGGGAGGGGGTCGAAATCGAAGGGGTTATTTTCAACAATCGTCTTTAAAAGAAGGGGAAAGCATCTTCTAACTTTCCTCACTGAATGCCCGCATTCAAAGTAACTTTTCGGAGTTTGAGTTTCCGAAGTTTAAAGGATAGTAATTATACACAATAATGCTGTGTGTGTGTGACTCATGGCACTTTACAAGCTCACTGACAGTTATCTGTCAACGATTTAAGCCGAGTGAGTGTTTTGTTTTTTCAGTAGCGCCACTTGGGCCAAGAGTACGACTTAGCTACTTCATGCGTCACATTCGCTTGCACAACCTCTTTTTACAGGGGGACACATTCACACACCTCACAGATAGAACACAGAAAAAGAAAAACCATGCTCGAACCGGGACGCCCAGATCATGAGGAAGAGGCGCTACCCCTTTGCCAGACGCCGGATATATACAATGCTAATTATATGATCTTTTTCATTATTTTTAGTTTAGTTGAATTTCAATAACCCTTAAGATAAAGAAACATAAGAAAGAGCCTAGTTTCACAACTTTTTTACATTCTCAAATCATTGTCAAAATTTTAAATTCTTTTATTTAGCTTCATATGTTTCATGTTTATAATTTTGGAATATTGATTCTTCAATTGAATTGAATTCAATAATTGATTCTTCATTCACTTTATTATGTACTAGAATTCTGAAATTCTGTATATCTTATTAAAAAAATTATAGTCTCTCGTTAACAACCATTTTTAAAAAATCATTTTTTAGCTATAAATTATCTATTATTGTATTAATCCAATTAAAAATTTATTTAACAGTGATAGCACCCAAAAATTAATTTATGATCTAGAAATTAACGTCTAAAATATTGAATTTTAGATTTCATGATATTTATAGCCACATATTATGAAATATATTAAAGACGAGACAGCATAAAGTAATAAAAAATAAAAAGGCTTTAAACACCGCTTTATTAATGTAATAAAAAGAAAGAAATAGTATTTTTTTTTTCAGTGGAAAAACAAATTAAGAAACTAGACATAATTATAAGAAAGAAATTCTTAGATATTTATTGACAATTAAAAATCAAAAGCGATTGAATTACTAATTTCCTTAGAGCTTTTTTTTGTCAACATCTTAGGTTTTTATGGTTCCAATTTGGAAATCGATTAAAAAAATAATTTAACAAAGAAATTAAGAATATTATAAAAAGATAAGAATTGAAAATTTTTAGAATATTACAAGCGGGAATTAAAATATTTTATGTTTTAGCAGATTATTAAATATATAGATTATTTATGAATAAGTATATTCCATCTTAAAAATTTAGAATTCTAATAGAAGCTTTTTTCTTGTTAAGAATTCAAATGGCTGTTTAAAATATTGTTTGCAGTCAGAAAAGGCAACCGATATGATTTAATGGTTTTCATACACCAATGCAGACCTGTTGTGACCGCTTTTTTTAAAGCTGCAATGAATATCATAAGAAATGAAAATTAAAAACTAGAAAATAATAATCATAAAAAAATTTAAAATATTTTTATCAGTGCTTTAAAAAAAATATTTTTACATCAAAATTCTGGAGACCAAAACAAAAATCGTGAAAAGGCGATTTTCAGAAAACAGTAGAAATCTAAAAAGCCACTCTGAATACCACAATAATTAAAAAAATTCCGAATTCATTATTATATAGCAAGTGAATTGTATTATAAGTGTGATTGCTATTCTACTTTAGTTAAAGTTTTCTATTTGGGCCTGATACTCTTTTAATTTGATAAAAATGTAATTAAATTTAATTTTTGCTAAAAAATCAATTTTTCTTTTTAATACATTGATAAAAGCATTTTTACATTAACTATTGAAAAACAATAAAAAAATGCTTCGATTTCCTTTTTATAACTTACCGAGATCGTCACTATCTATAAATATAAGAAGACAAATACTTTCATTATTTTTATAACATAATCATTAAAACATATTAATTCTTTACAATTTAAATTATTATGAAAATAGAATTAAGTTGTGTGTGTTGTTTGAAAATGACCTTAATGCATTTTTAAAATAACTACCAGTTATATGATTGGAGTATTCGTAATAAAAGTCTTTTGAAGAAGTTATTAGGCATTTGAATTTTTCATCAAAAGTCGAATTTGAAGCATTACAAACAAAGAATTAAATGCTGATATCGCTTAAATCGTATTAATATTCTTTTCTGGTAAGTACATCGATTTCTCGAGAATTAATATTAAAAAATCTTACACGCATTTAATCTCTTCTAATAATAAAAGAGAATTATGTATGTTGGTGTTTTGCAAAGCAGATTGTTTTACTTTCAACAACTAAATTTGATTGGAAATGAAGAATTCAGAATGATTTTTTTGAAATTCCTTCGTTAGAATTTTAATTAGTTAAAATTAAATTAAAATTTTATATTGCTTTGCATTATTCCACAAAAGTAATTTTTACAATACTTCAAAATTCAAAACGTTACCTTTTTAATGACAGCAACTTAATTTTTGTAATTTTTCCCCTACTGCAATACATTTTTCAAAATATACTTATTCAAAATTTGTACTAATGCTCTTATTCCTGCACAGAAATTAACTTTGTTTCATCAAATATATAATCACGTGTTTTATTTCCAAAGCAAAAAGTCAAGGAATGGGAATTCGGTTTACATTTTCATATTCTTTGGAAACGCCGCAATGAAATCTTTACCTTCTGATTTCATTTCATATGAATTTTTTTATTAAATATGTAATCATAGGTAATTGCTAAGATCTTTAGTATTCTAGAAAATTAACCTGGTGTGTTGAAAGATTATATTTATTATTTTATAATTTTATACCAATGTTAATAACTACAGATCCGCAATGGATTGGCCAAGTTTCTTTATCTCGGATATCAGTATTAATTCAATTCCATCTAACATGCTACTGTACCTGCTTCGATAATCTGTGTTAATTACACGCCGATTTAATTAACTGGTATAAGTAATATGGAAGTAGGCAACAAGCAAATTAGGTTATGCGATACAGATATTTACGATTTGTGTTCTGTTTTTACATGAGACTAGGCTCCATTAAGAATGTTCAATCAATCGAAAAGAAAATATTAATAAGAAAATCAAAATAACGCTATTTAAATCTCTATCTCAATCTGAAATAATGAAAAATAATTTGCTAAAGAAGTTATGAATATCAAATTATGCATAAAATAGTTAATTTAAATTAAATGCAAGTGACATTGCAGACAAACTAAGATTGTTGAAGATGATTGTTTAAAATAAATATGACGTGTAATATTTCTATTCACATTAATTGGAAGTTAGTTTTTTTTAAGTTAAAATCTTATGAATATTAAAAAATTTGGAGAGAGAAAGGACACAAAATAACTTTTTCCTGCTGCTTTATATTAAATTCAAAAATATAATTTTATATAATTTGTTATCCAATTGCCACTACAGCCAGAATTTGATTACTCTCGGCTAGACAAAAACTTTAATGAAAATTATTGGATAATTAAATAAAAGCAATCGATGAAAAAATGGTATGGGAATATTAACATGTTCTGATATTTTAAATGATATAAATTGTATGATAATGATGAAATGTAAGAAGGCTTATTCATACTAAAGAATAAAATCTTGTAAATTTTAAAACTAAAAAAAATTTAAATAAAAACCTGAATGTATCAGTTTAAAATTTTTATCATTCCTTATCACTTGGTTTTAAATCAGATTTTTCTTCTTTCTGTTGGACATTTGTATAGGAAATATTGATTCGCTTTATTGTTGCTAATGTTGATAAATACTTTTTATTTATTTTTGTATAAGAGTTTTTACTATCTGTGATCTGCTAAGCGTACAAACCTGACAACTGAAAAAAAATCAATCCATTAATTGAAAATCCATCCAATTAATCCATAAATCCATTGATCAAATGAGTATAGAATCTCGTTCTTACTTGCTCAAAATTTTCGACAGTATCATTTGAAAAATTTGAAGGTTGTTTATATTTTATTAAAAGTAACTGTCAATGTAATTAGTTAATTGTTATGAAAAACTGTTATTGTCATAATTTCTTTTTCAAGACTGTCTGAAATTATGCCTTTTCTGAAAATTTTCTTTACTGCGCAGAATACCTTTCAAAATTCAAGAGTGAAAACTTTGTGTCCCTAGCTTTTATTGTCTGATTATTTATTCTTGTCTTAAATCTAGACTACATATCCAAAAAATGAACAATTTTCCAATCATGCAGTTTGTAAAAATTTTTTACAGAACTTTACGTACCATTATTCCACTGAAATTATATTGCTTAGTATTTATCTTGATAAAATTATTACATTAATGATTTTTTTGATATTTTAAGCAAGAATCGCCTTAAATATACACACATGCAAAAAGCGTAATAATGAAATAAAAATGCTAGTTAAAATAAATGCATGTAGCATTTTTCTTCGTTGCAACGTTTAGTTAATGCATAAAAATAACCTTACCTTCTGAGCGAACTATGTGAAAAAAAAGGAACCACAGTTAAAGTATCACATATAATTCATGTCATGCTTTATGAATATTACACTAGACAAATCTCATACAATCTCAATTTTAAATAAAGAAATATAACTTTTTGTAAATTCAGAATAGGGAAATAATACTGTACAGTCTTACTTATTTTAATATTACCGAAAAAAATGTACTGATTTTAAACAATGAAAGGAAAATGACTGGAATTACTTGCAAACTAACAATCGATTATACATTTGTTGAGAAGAACTATGCTTAAAATCATAAAAAAATTATGAAAATATATGAAATTCGATATTAGTGCTTGAAATCAAGATAATTGCTTTTGTTGCAATAGTTTTTAATTTTAAATCTTCGATGCTAGAAGAAAATGAGCAATAATTTGGCATGAAGAGCTTGTTATAAACATGAAAACGCCTTTGAATGAAAGATGTGTGATTCCGTTTTTAATGATTACAATATTGTTCACATTTTTGTTTAAAGTCCTGCTTTAATATCATATTGCAAATGAGGAAACATAATAAATTCACAAATATATCTGCAGTTAAGATTTGACATTATGAATTGATGTTTCGCTTGTAAAAATATTGTTTATATCTATTTTCATCAAGCGTACTGCCCAAGTAATATTATTTAATTATTTTATGAATAATTTCAGAACGAGAGCAAAAGCTTGTCTTTCATTCATGAAGATACGAAAAAATATAACAGACTATTATTGCAGTTTTATTGTTCTTAACATTAAAAGAAACTTGGAAAAATATGCATTCAATGTAAAATCAAATACCATTTTCTTGTTTATTTGGTATTATTGTTTTATTCATGATTTTTTAATTGTAATCTTAAAATTATCTTTTTTTGAAAGGTCTTTTAAACGAAAGTCTTTAATTATACCTCATCAAAAACTTTAATGAGTGAGAATCATTCAATTGATATTAATACCAAAATAAATTTAAATTGATTTTCAGATTTAAAATACAATTCATTCGAAGAAATTGAAGTCTCTTTAAATACATTTTTAAAAAGTCGCTCTACAATATATATTTCATAAATGAACGAGTAAATCACTGCAATAGTAAATCATTGTAGTTAGCAAATTATAAATAATTTCCACTTGCTGAAAATTTAATATTGAAAAATGTATGAGAAAAGGCAATAAAATAAAATTCTTATCACTTACTTTCACAAATTAAGAATGTAAGTGCCAATACACTCAAGAAGAGAAAGGCCATACACAGTCGCATCATTTTGCTATAGATTTGGTACCTATCGAGTATTCGTTCTGTTGAAGCTCAGGGACTGATATCACCTAAACGTTTTAATAATTTTTTTAATGGAATTTACTTACATGCCAGCTGCGTTCTTCCACCTGCAAAGTAAATGTCCATAAAATTTATTGTGGACTATTGAAAAACGGTTGCTAAAGTTTTTCTGTAAACTATATATAACTTATATAATATTTCAAGAACAAAAATGTGAACTAGGAACAACGAATCTAGGATAAAAAAAGACCACATACATAAAAAATTGTTTGTGTTACACAAAGCTATCTTTGATTGTTTCAATATTATGAAGAATTTGGAACTGTTTGTTTCAAAGATCATTGTTTGGTTGATAATGGCTTTAGTATCATATAATTCGTCAATTTAGAACATGATAGCTTTGAAGAAAGATTGAAAATTAAATGTCAAAATATTGATTTGAATTTTTTAACTAAAGTTGAAATATATAAAATGTTTTTTTTAAAATTAGTAATAAGGCAATCTTTGTGCACCACAAAGTACAGCACAAGGCTCATAGAAGTAAGTAGAAACAACTACATACATAGATAAAAACAGATAAAAATAAAGATAAAAACAACAGGGAAAAATACAAAGCAAAAAAATAAACAAGACTAAATAAAAACTGAAGCGGCAAAAGCAATAAATTTAGAATAAGAAACAAGCCATTTTGTGGGCGACCAAAACATGAAGCAGAGGTGGAAACTTAATATTACATATAAAATATTTATAGGAATAATTGTAATGTATGTATTATGTTTCAATTAAGTGAATATTTTCAAAAAAACATTCAGTGTTCTGGTTTCTTTAAGTAATATCTTTCTCTTAAATAAGAATTCAGACTTTGCAAATAAAATTCCCCTTACGGCATATAAATTAAATTGATTCGGATAGTTCGTTTATGAATCGTTAGATACTATAAATTATTAGATAAGATTTTTAAGGAGGCTCCTGATTTTCTTTATAGATTTCGCTATAAAATCAATCTATTCTACTTTTATATTATAAATATATTTTTTTAAATTTAGAATTTTAATACCAGTTAATGTTTGTAGGGAGTGCTTATAAAAGTTCTGTTTCTCAAAATGTTGGGTACAGGTGCATAAGCAATTCATGATGGAGCAAGCATCCGTTTAGAAAGCATTAATGAAATAAAAGAAATCCTGTTCATTCCTTTCTGTTCGCTGCCTCACACATTAAATTAAAGCCTAATATTTCGGAATAAAACTGAATTTCTTCCTAATTATTTTGCTTCTTCTTATTATTTGAAATATAAATAGTTTTCTGAATTATTCTTTGAAGTAGAAATAACTCTTCGGAAACAAATAATGACGGGTACGCTTTAGAAAATTTTATTATTCAGTTTTAAAATATTCATTTGCAAGGCTAATATATATATACACATACACAACTATATTATTAGTAGAGATTTCCTACTTAGATAAATCAAATGATAAAAATTATTACACATACGTAGATAATATATTGTCACGTAGAACTATAGTATAGAACTGAATGACACACACAAGAGGTAGAGCTAAACCAATTTATTAACTCAACTCTGAACTGAGAATACAGTGACTGACAAATCTTCTGCTTTTATACAAGCAGAGAAAGTTCCAGAATACTCTTCGGGAGACAGTAAGAAAAGTTCAGAACACTTGTCTGGTAAATTAAAGAAATGTCCAGTATCTTCTGGAACATGAAATAAAGGAAAACATAAAATCGAGGAATTAAGTATTTACATATAGTATTAATCGCATTGTCTCGAGCGGGATTCGAACCCAGGTCTCTTGATCATGAGTCCAGTGCCATGACCATTCTACCATGGATATTCGACTGTCTGTCTTCAATGCAGCAATATTCAATATATATTATAATGAAATTTTTTTCTTATTTGTAGTGAATGGCATTTTGAAATCAATTTCTGTCGCAAGAAATATTTTAAAAAATATTCTGAGAAATAAAAAACAAACAAACAAAGTACTAAAAATTCTTTATATTGATGAAAGAAAAAATATTTTTACAACAGCGTCCGCAAAATAATGGGTACGTGTATACTTTTTAATTTTGTTCAAGCAAACAAAATAATTTTTAAAAGCTTTCACTAAATATTTAATTTACTTTTTGCACTGATGCTTTAAAAATAATTCTGTATTCAGGCGTAAACTGTCTTAAACTAATACATATTTCAACAGTCTTTTTTCATTAGAATGTTTACTACTAATAGTAAACAAGGAATTTTTTTCGATTACTCTAATAGCTGAAATCTGTATTATTTAATTCTGTCATCTTCGCGCATCACTATCTGCCACAACGTTAATGAAATACATTGTATTGAGAAATAAATGGTTGATGGTTTTTTTTATCGGCGATCATTGTCTGCAGTGCTCCATTCCTATTTCTGTCATAAATTCCATCGCCACACACTTACAATGTATTCTTTATTTTTTAATTAACAACCAAAATATTCACTATAAATAATTTATATGGCAGAACAACGTTTGCCGGGTCAGCTAGTATATATATATAAATCTCACGTCACGGGGTTTGTGTTCGTACTCCTCCGAAACGGCTCGACCGATTTTCATGAAATTTTTTATGTGTGTTTGGTAGGTATGAGAATAGGTCGTGAAGTATATTTCATAACTCTAAGTAATTAGGGTGCTCCTAGCCACGTTCACCCGTACGCTGATGAGATCAACGCTTGCTTGAAATCATCGCCATTGTGACGTAACATTGAAAAAGTACAGCTAAAAATAAACACGCACGTCCAAATGCTACAAGATCCATCTGCTGACACATTCTCGGACCAATTGTTAGATATCGGCGATGGAAAAGTTGCTGTCTAATAAAATACTGGATGCATAAAATTGCCCACTCATTTCTGCACTATCGTTGATTCGCAAAATGCTCATATTTTCCGATGACCGCATATTTTCCGATGTACGCACATAATACATAAATCATGCGTGGCTGGCAGAAAGAGCCATTTTGGCAGCAAAAAATGTGGATGTCGACGATTTAAACTTCAAGATACAGTAGTCGTTGCCAGGCCACTTGGTATCATGCAAATTGATCGATACAGTTTCCGATGCTAACGAAGCTGTAAATTATCCAACAGAATTTTTGAACTCACTGGATTTGCCAGGCATGTCACCTCACCTTCTACGACTGAAAGTTGGATGTCCGGTTATTTTACTTCCGAATTTGAACCCACCATGGCTGTGCAATGACACGCGTTTGGTCATTAAATAAAATGATGAAAAACGTTATCGAAGCCGCCATTTTGAATGGTAAATTCCGAGCCGAAAATGTTTTGCTGCCACGAATTCCAATGATTTTCACAGACGTGCCAAACGATTTCAAACGCGTTCAATTTCCTATTAGATTCGCATTCGCAGTGACAATCAATAAGTTGCAAGGCCAAACGATGTCTGTTTGAGGCTTAGATTTGGGCACACCATGTTTTTCACGCGTAGCATGTTCCCGCGTGGGCAAACTATCGAGCTTATTTGTGCTGGCTAAAGACGGACTGAGAAAAAATATCGTACACTCCATTGCTTTTTGAAATTAATATTGATTTTCTTTATTTCATTTTTATATTTTAGGACAAAAATATATTACTTTTTTCACTTTACATTTAACTTTTAAGGGATCAAACAATGTATATGTTCGTTATGTTAATGAAATACATTGTATTGAGAAAATGAATAGTTGGTGTTTTTTTGTTTTTATCGTCTACAGTGCTCCATTCCTTTTTCTGTCATAGATCCCATCCCCACACACTTACAATGCATTCGTAAACAACCAAAATATTGAACAGAAATAATTTATAAGGCAGAACAACGTTTGCCGGGTCATCTAGTATTACATATAAAAAGTTCATAGGAATACTTTTAATGTATGTATTATGTTTCAATTAAGTGAATATTTTCAAAAAGAGCTCAGCTAGTGTATATATATATATATATATATATATATATATATATATATATATATATATATATATATATATATATATATATATATATATATATATATATATATTCAATAGTCAATTCAAATTTTTGACTAATATATATATATATATATATATATATTAGTCAAAAATTTAAATTTTATTTATGATTTTGAAAATTATTTATGATTGAATGATTATTATGATTTGAAATTTATTTATGACTGAAAACCTTAAGCTAAAATTTTCCATTTACTTCCTTTCATCTTTTCTTATTTGCATACTTATAGCTAGCTACTCCGACGTGCCTGAAAGCACACAGATTAAATCTGAATGACCGGACTATATTATATGCACACTCACTCACTCACTCATTCATTCACACACACACACACACACACACACACACACACACACACACACACACACACACACACACACACACACACACACACACACACACACACACAATAATGTGTGCATATAATATTGTATGTGTTTATAATATTATAATTAATTATTGAAAAATCCTTTGAGGTACTGCATTATAATGTATACAGTATCTCGAAGGATTTTTCGATAAAGGATTCTCTGATTCAACAGACAATTCAATTTTTATTTTTATTTTTAAAGGATTTAAATCACATAAATAATAATATTATATTTCGGTCAACAATTGCGGTTCTGAAAAGATTATGAAACCTCAAGTTTATACAGTCTTTAATCTTAAGGATTCATATTCAGCGAAATATTCTTGACATTTCAATTTTTAAATCAAAAAAGTGTTTCTATATTCTGTTATTTTAAATCGGACTAAGTTAAGAAGTTTCGAAACACATTATTATTGGACAATCAACGTTTCATAGTTTTAAGCTAATCAAACATTGTGAAACTCCCACGCCTGATTGGTGTATCTTCTTTGAGCGATCAATGGAGTGGTCTAAAATCACGTGTTTTTATAAAATAATAATATTTAAAATTTCATATTTAACTTACTTTTAGTCGTAATAGAATTGACTTTTCTTTTTATTTAAAATGTTAGTCTCTCAAGAATATTTCACTGAATATGACTCATAGCACTGAGGGTTTCAGTAAAAATATAAAATTCTTTATATATCAGAATATTTACTGTGTCAAACCGCATAAAATAGCATCCTTCACTTCCTTACCATTTTCCCTTTTAGATGTAGATGCTTAACACTGACTCTGTACAAATTACGTAGTATCTATTAGAATGATCATCTTATATAAATATAAATCACTTTTGTTTCAAATACTACAAAAGTATTGAAATAATAATATAAATATTTTAAAAGATCTCAGAAACTGTTTTATTGCATTTATTGTTCGAGAAATTATATATTTCTCGAACATATATTTCATTTCTTACGAGATGCTCTGAAAGATTTCACTTTTTTAGGTTTCATTTGCAGTAAGATGATCTTAAGTTTAATTTTCAGTTGCTTGATTTTTTAATTTTAGCTTTTGACCAAGTGATGACATCGCGTTAAATAAAAATTAATTTTTCCCATGAACGTATTGTACGCTCATGCAGGTTACTCTTTGTTTCATTTTGTGTGAAATGAAATGTTGGAAAATATTCTTAATATAATTTTTCAAAATTGATTAGAAATAGAATATATATTTATATGCTAAAAATTCCGTTGAAAAGATAATTATATGAATTTTTAAGATGATTGTTTTTAGTCAATAACTTTTGTGCTGTAATACTTCCTGATATGAAATATAACGTTAAAATTGAAATAAAACAACAAAATTTAAATTAATTATAATATAGACAACATTTAACATCATAATTACGAGATTCAAATTCCCACTCTCTAAACTGTATGTGTGCCATGTTGTGTAGCTTAAAATCAAACGATCTTGCTTATAAAGTGACAATGTATGTATACCCGCACTCAAATGCACGCGCGATCTAGATTATATGGAATGGAAATATTAAATTAAACTACTACCTTCAATATCATGGAAGTGATTTAGCAGTGCAAGACACTTCACTTGATAATTCATTTTTTTACATTCATAATTATATCTTTATTCTTTCCGAAGGTCTTTCAAGCAAAACTTTTCAAAATTGATGGTTTTAATCTTTAAGTTTTATCACTCAGGTTTTGCTATTAATTGCACTGACCTAATTTTTTAAAAAAATGATTTTATTCTTTTTTTACATTTTAAAGATCAAGAACATTAAAGAAGTCATTAAATACAACCAATAATTTTTCTATAATTTTTCCGTTGTTGCTCTTTTATAATGCCCTTATTCTGAGAATAGAATGGCCAATATTTTAAATAATTTTAATAAGTATTAATTATGAAACAATTCTATTCAAAAGGATGAAATACAAAATATTTGTCTCGAAATTTTATTTTCCGAACCAAATGTAAATATTGGAAGAATTATTTGAATTGTGTATTCTTCGTATCTTAGCCATTTCCTTCGAGAACGTTTGTAATTTGATTATCTTGCTTATGTATCACCATATTCTAGCCAAATATATGATATGGCCACTGTGGTTTTCGCCTTATTCTGTCGTTGTGACGGCAAGTAATGCATGAATATAACATTATTATTTTCTTTTTTGCTATTTGATTTAAAAAAAGATGACTAACATACATTGGCCCATAAATTAAGAATAATTCAGAATCACAGGGATATCGAACTCTTAAGTAAAAATTCCAAATGTAGAATTGTTACTCACATCTTCAAGAATAATATGCAAATTACAGGATGTCACCAAATAACACCGATAATATGTATCAATGACGGAAGTGTAAGGAAATTTTATTATATAAGGAATGATGGCAAAGAAGTAAAATTGTTCACAAGCGTTCTGTAAGATTATCAGTTCTATAACTGAATAGTTATGACACAGAGGACGCACGTGGATGATTTTTTACGTTGTACAATTATCGGCCGTCTGGAATGTGGGCATACTCAGAAGGAATCGCTTAAAGTGTCAACATTAGGCTTTGGAAACGATTCCAAGATGATGAAAATGTCAGTAAACATTACAGTACAGATCGTCTCTGAGTTACGACGCCAAACGACCAATATTTGGCAGCAACTACCCAAAGAAGCAGACGGAACAAAGCATTAGACCTGTCTCATCAGCTATCTTCAACCACGGGTACGGCAGTTTCAATGCAACAGAGTACAGGCGTTTGGACCATATTGGTCTATATTCTCGCTGGTCTATCAGATATGTTTCACTCAACGCAGCTCATTGTCGCCAGCTGTTAGCCTCGAATAGAGAACATGATATTGACTAGTGGGCTTGTGTGATGTTTCCTGACGAGTTCAATATTAGCTTGCAATCTGATTTCCGTAGGATTTTCATACAGAGAACGCCAGATGCCTGTTACCACCAAGAAGACATCATTGAACGACACCGTTATGGTGGTACAAGATTGCTTTTTTGGGTGGAATTAGGCTGCAGAACAGATTTGCATGCTCAAATCGAAATTACAATAGTCCAAATTTATCGTGACATCACTAAGGAACAATACACACGTTTATTTAGGAGTGTCATGGGCACAAAATTTGTGTTTATAGATATCAACGCTCTTTCTTTCCGTGAAAACATCGTAAAAAAATGCCTTTAATCTGAGGATATCACCCGTATGGAATGACCATCATTATCACTTGACTTGAATCGATAGAGCATGTACAAGATATGCTTGGCCGACGAGTTGCAGCCCGTTAACTACTTCCTACATGTATACTGGAATTTCAGAGTGAATTGCTTGCTAAGTGAAGTAATTTTACCCAAAACCAGCTTAATAATTTGATACTCAGCATGCCTACGAACTGTATTTTATCCTCTGGGTGACATACAATGTATTAAACATCCTAAAAAACATGTGAAATTAAGTTTTTGCAAGGAGGTATTTTTTGTTATTGCTCCAACTAGCAAAAGTCGCAATTTTTATGAATGTTATCATATATACACCATCTTTTCTTGTTCTTTTTCTTTTGTTTAATAAAAGGGCTTTATAAATAAGTTTGTTTTGTTTCTGAACCTTTATTTGACGAAGCTGGCATTATCCTTAATTTATAGATATGAGTGTGTTTTTTTATCTTTTGCAGTCTTCTAAAAATGGAATTCAAGGCATTTAAATCCCCTCCAATTTATCACTTGATTTCCTAATATATCTCAATAATGATCTAAAACTCTCTTTCTTGATAAACAAAAATTAATTTTTTCATTATTTTATTCTGAAGAAATTCCTAAAGTATTTCCGTATGTTAGTTATAAGTATCGAATTTAATACATTTGACGTTAGCAGCTAGATAGCAAAAATTCTTCTGTACATTCATGTTTTTCAAATACAATCAGCAATAAAAATTATGGTAGTATGTCAATTATGTAATCATTTTTGAAAGAAATGACTATCAACATGTCATCTATTTTGTTTTGTGGGTTTAGATTACTTGTTTATTTATTGATTACTTCAGTTTGGATGATTGTGTTTGAATGAAATTTATAAATATTTAAATTTTTTATTATTATAAGACATATATAACAATCTATTTAAAAATTGTATGTATGTCATATTCATGAGTATAGCTTCAATATTCATAGTATACTTTCTGATGTTCGATTGGAATCTTTTATAAACATTGTTCCATCTGCGAAAGTTATATAAAGATATTAAAAATCTTTAGAATATTAAAATTGAAAATATTAATATTAGAAATATTATATTATTTTAAGGTATTCTATATTTTCTCAACAACATATTTTCATGTTAATGATGAAACATACATTTTTCATGTCAACTGCTGATTTTTAAAAATTTTTAAGAAAGAAATTAAGGATTTTTTAAAAAAAACATTAAGTGTTTTTAGAAATAATCTTTAAAATTCTGAAATGTGCAATGACATAATATCATATGGATCCGGTTGAAAAAACAATTTTATAATGAAAAATCGTTACAAAACAAAAGTAACATTTATTATATAACAAAAATTCTAAAACAAAATTTACTAATAAATGCAATTGTGCAATTGATATCCATTTAGTGATGTATCAGAGTAGAAACACATTTAAATAGCTGCTGAATTTTATTAATTCGAACTTAACTTTGACAAGAGTAACTAAGATAAGTGTTGTTGACTGTTGGAAAATAGGATAAATAATCTAGAGATGTAATTCAACACTTCAGAATTTGATACAAATATTATACTTGAAATGCAATGTGTTCCAAGGGAGGTTTTAGACGCCTTCAAAAATATATTTTTGTAGCATTTTCTTTTCTGAAAAAGAAAATGATATTCAAATTAAAAATAAAGTATAAAAGAATGAAGTATAAAAATATCGGCATATTTAGAAAATAATTATTTTAATAATATAATACAAATCCATTGTTTACAATTTATTTCCTTTAAAATTTAGTTTATTCTTTTATAAGATATGTCTTTATAATGTGGAATTTAAAGTAATTCATGAATATAAAAGGAGAACGATACTGTTGAACAATAACTTACTAAGAACGATTAATTTCGAAACTTTATAAAAATGGCAATCTTACTTCGTATTATTTCAGATAAATGAAGAGAGCTTCTTCAGTTTTTTAATAATTCTTTTGACGCATATATATGCAGGAATTACTTATCGCGTATTATTTCTCTTTTCTAATTTTTGGAAATGATATGGTACTTTTTAAGAGAATTTAAATTCTCTACATATTAGAAAGTCGGATAAAAAGAATATTTCAAACTTTAATTTTCACTAAATATGTGTGATTAGCAAGAAGTAATATTACGATCGAATTTTTCATCGTAATTGTAATCAAACTTTAAAGGATTTTTCGAGCAGTAAATTTACTGTTTTAAAATCTGTGAATTTACAAATAATTTTAGAAATGTTTTTGAAATAAAACTTTATTAGTTAGTAATTCTGAAAATTTGCCAAACGCCTATTTTCAAATAAAACTGGAAATTGTTAACTAGGAATTTCAAGGGCATCAAATAATATGATTTGAAGTTGCATTACATATGAAAATAAATTCTTTCCAAAATAATTAACCAGTTTTCGAAAAACTTTTATGACATTACTTGTATTTTAAATCTTTCAAAAAAATTATTAGTAGATGTGTTATAAATTAAAATTTTCTTCTTGTGTTACAATATTTAAAAATTTTTAACTGATTTTAATTTTGTTTTCTTCATATAGTAAATTAAATTAAATTATGCCAAATATGCTACTACTATTACTCCACATCACATCACTGTTCTTAGAATTTAACTAAATATCTGAATAAATATGTAAATTTATGAAATAAACTGATAACGTTTTACTTAAATTAATTGCATTAAAAATGCTTATTTTTATGGCCCCCAGGTCTTTCTTGGCAGTTTTGGATTAAGTCATATCACTGACTCTCCGACCCGCCCGAAGGCACATGGATAAAATAACTGAATAACCAGACCGCCGCTACAGTAACACTGGCGGGAACTGTGATTGATACCTAAGGGCCATCACCAGCCACGGTACAACCCTTCCCTTAGGAAGTACATCCTGTCATCGATTGGAGGAGCCAGACCTCCACCTTTTCATGAACCCTCTTGGATGGCATGAACCAAACACCATGACGGAATCTTCTCATCCTCAACTACAAGATGCAACCCGGGGGGGGATTTAAATTATGCTAAGATAGCCATGCTAAGATTTCGCTTACGTGGTTGCAGACCTGAGTTTATTTGGCAATTTTCAAATTTCTTAAAGAATACCAATGCGTAAATGACAATTACGAATCGCCAAGTTGGATTTGACAGTTTGAATCTTTTGGCGATTTATTGCGGGAACCACAAAAATGAAGAAGTACCAAATTATCTTACTTTTATTCTGAATTTCTACACTTTGCATTTCTTGCCGTCCTGTTAGAAAAGAAATTGCAATAAGCAATTATTATATAATGAAAAGTAATGCTTAATATTAAGTGATTTAATTGATAGTATTACCGCTAATAAAAGAAGAATAAGATTTTCTTCTCAGCTTTCTTGTCCACTTTCACAATGCTCCCATTTTCATGTTTAGATTAGTTATAAATCGGAGAGCGGTGAGTATACATTTCGGAAAACTATTTTTTTTTATTGATTGATTTACAGTAATTTTTTAATTTTGATACAATTCTAATATCAAGATACTATACCAGCCTTCATTTATTCAGTTTTTAGATTTTTATCAAGTTTATATACATACAAATGAATAGTATTAGGTAGTAATGAATAATAGGTAAGGTATCAATCGAAATATTAAACATATCTCGAATTTTGATATTAAAACCAGACATTAAAATTTCAGTAATTTGCTTTCATATTCTATTTTTTATTTCCCCGTACATAAAGACTCCAATTTTCTCAATTCTCCAATTTTTGGGCTATTAGTTTCACAAATTGAGATACTACCGAGTAATAGACAGACAGACATAATGGAATTTTCAGAGTAAGGAATATTTAGAATCTGCATGAAAGTACCGAGAATAAACATTTTAACGATTGTAAGATTTTTTTTATATGAATACGCGAAGAAAGGCAATAATTGAAAATAACAGAAAACGGAATATGAATTAAAGATGATATATTATATTGTATATAATACAATAATTATGCAATTTACAATCTTTTATTATAAATTAAAACTTTTTGTTAAGCTTAAACAACAAAAGTCAACATACCTCTTTAATGGTTAGGACCTGCAAAAAAAAATTTCAAAAGAATATTCGTTACTGTGCATTTGGTAGTTATGAAATATTAGAGAAAAATATATCATTTAATATAAAGTTAAACAGCATGTAAATCTGTTTTAATTTTCCTATTACTCCCATGTATTTCGATATTCTAATAACATATTAATATTATTTTAGAAAAAAAAATCGCAATAAACTTTTTTTACTATTTTATTATTACATATAGATTTTTAAAAAATGTTGCTTTCATATAGAATTATTTAAATTGAACTATTTTAGTTACAAAATTAATTAGATATTTTGCTTGGTGATCATGAAATCAATATACATTTATTTTTCTTATTTATTCACTAACTTAATTTTTTTTTCTTTTTTTAAGCATAATTGTTTTACCCTTTAGTACGAAATTTAAATATTTGATTACCTATTCTGCATCCATTTAGATTATTTTGATATTTGAAATTAAGGATTTCATTTTTTTTTCGATGCTAATAGAAAAATGGATAACTGAGTAAAACTGATAACTGAGATTTTGGCTTTCATTTGGTTACCCAATGATTATATTTTTTATTTGTCATGACAACTTGTTGAAAGATGATTAAATATTGTTCTTTTGAATTACGATTGTAATTATTTTGTGAATAAATTTTCTTATGTTTAGTTGAAAGCAATTTTCCTTTATCAAAGTGGTTTAATTATATTTTTTATATAAGAAATACGAATTAACGCCATAAGACATTTTTATCAGTACTAATAATGAAAAATTCCAAATTGCTATAAATCGATAGCTATTTACTATTAACTTGAATCTAGAACTATGAATTAATAATTACATGTTTCAATTTTAAATAAAATATTTTGTAATATTATTCTTCAAAAATCAAATGCATGTAAGATAATTTTTGTTTTTCTTTTTTCAGGAATGAATGAAACAAGAACTACTTAGAAGTTTTCAAATTTAATAATATTTGGCTTATATATTTTCCTTTGATTAAAATTAATTTTGAATTTATTGCTTGAATTTTTCCGTTAAGTTTATATTATAAGTAGTAGTTTATTTTCAAAAAAAGTACTAAACATGTTATATGTCATTTGATATTTTTGCTATTTTTTGAATTATAGTAAGTGTAAAGATTCATTTTCCATTTTTTTTAAATAAATAAATTAAAAAAACATTTCAATTTAAAATTAATATTAATGGATAATAATTGTTGAAGTATACTCACAGAAGTTCTTTGGCCCTTCTGTAATGCGAATGAATAAAACATATTGAGATCAAGCATGAAAAGGTTTATGTTAAAGCATATAAATATATTTCAATTAAAAATAAGAGAATGAAAAAGACAAAATATTTTGAACTATTTTTGACACAATATTTTAAAACTCAAAGGATCATAACCAAAAAATGTTAAAAACACTTCAATTCCTATTCCAATAATAAATTTTTTTTTATAATAAGGATAATACAATTTTATAATTATACTAATTAGTTTATTTAATCAATATGAGGTTAGAGGAATTTTTATATAGTATAAAAAAGTACTTACGGGCAAAGTAATATCCTATTGGAACGGAAAAAAGAAGGGAGAAAGAATTAATGAATATATTAGATAAAGAAGCTCATGAAATTATTATGGAAACATCTTTCTAAGAAAATCTATTATAACTGGCAGAGTTGTAGTATATTGAACCTCTATTCTATTAAATTTATTTTGATTATTGATGAACTCGCAAAATAATGCAAAATCAAAAACAGGAGTTACTTACTGAGCAACAAAAGATCTAAAATATGAAAATAACAGAATGAAGTGAATGTAAATAAATCAGAACAAAATTGTATTATTTATTTGGCAATGAACGAATAAAAAAAGACCATGGGTCACAACATCAATGAAATATTTCTTGAAAAAATTTAATAATTATAAATTTGAAGACTTCAAATATATATAGCATATAAAATAGGATTTGTGAATTCTGAAATGCTGTTTTGGATTTATTTAAAAAGTAATTAAAATACAATCAAAATAATACTTAAATGCTATTAAACTTATATTTAAAAATAGTTTTACAAGTAAAAAAAATCCCTTATAAATCATTAATCCAAAATAAGTAATTGATTATAAATTTTAAAATAATATAATAGAAATCTTATTATAATCCCACAATTTATGTCTTTCTCTGACCAATGTTGAACAAAGGTCATAAAAAAATCTTAATACCCTAAAAGTAGGTACATTTCCGAATATTTAATTCAAATTTTGAAAAATGTAATTATTTTTTTATAAATTAAAATATGAAAGAAGAACAATTAAAATTCAAAATTCTAGGATGATTAAAAATTTAAATGGAAGTCGAATTTAATGAAGGCTTGTGTAACACACAATAATTGGAGTTTTCGGCTGATAACTTTAATTTTTTCTAATTATCTTAATTCACCGCTAGGAGTGAAATAAGTTTAATTTTCTTACTGCTGATACAGCCAGGATATTAGTTAGAAAACTTATAAAGGTCATAGATATTACAATAAAGGGTAAATTAAGTTTTAAAATTTTAAAATTATAGAGAATGCTGAAATTCTCTATAATTTTAAAATTTGCTAGAAGGGATTGTCAATAAATATGTCATTATTGTATTAATTGTTCCGTTTTTATCTAATTTTCGTATCGAATTGATTCTGGCATATCTTTAAATAAACAGTTCCTTTTCGATAAACATATCGGCATTGAGTTTTTAGTATGTTATTTATATTTCTTGTTTCTTCCTTGCTCTAATATGTCTTATAATGCCGTATAATTTCTTTAGTAAACTACAATTATTTTCTTCTGTTTTTCTGCATGAGAGTGTTTTTTAATTCAATAACAAACATTACAGAATTAACATATAACAAACAGCATTTCAGAATTATTTGTCTTTCAATATTCTTTCAGTTAATTGGATACATAAGATGGAAGTTAAAGTCATAAGCAATTCAAAATTAATTTATATACAAAGCTATAAGTAATAAAATAAAATTGCCTATAAAACTGGTTTTAAAGAAAATATTATGATAGATATTTAAATTTTTGAAATATTATATACTTTTAACAGGAGTTATATAAGAATATTTTCTGTATAACATACCCATAGGTGGAACTAAAGAAGAAAAGAGAAAAAATTATATTAGAGCGATGATTAATTTAAAATTTTCAGAGGGAATTATTTTTATAAATTATATGCACTGCAAATAAATTTAAAATTACACTAATAAGTAATTACATTTTTTCATAACTAAAAGGGTATCTTTATAAGAGTTTTGATGTCAATAATAAAAAAAAAAGATTTTTTAATGAATATAAATTATTTTTAGTTAAAAATAAAAAATATATAATATAATTTTAAATGAAAAAACTTCTTTTTGCAAGATTATAAATTGAATAATAAATTTTATAACATATAGTTTGATAAGACTTTTGAAATATTTTATTATATCAGAATTTTTTTGAAAATCTATTTTTTTCATCATTGTGATTGTACAATTTTGAATATAGCTTCATTGAAATTATTTAGTACAAAATACGAACAAGATAAAATGCTGTATTATTTTTTAAATGATATTTTCTTGTCATTTATACTATATTTATTCATTTGAGTACAAAATGATGTAAAAGAAGAATACATTATCATGCTTTTTAATTTTTCAATATTGCTATCGAATATTTTGTGGCCTTTTTAGTTATAGGACATTGAGGATCTATTATTGGCTTTTTTTAAAGACATACAGTAAAGTATTATATGCTTCAATCCCTTCCTGTTTAGATTTATAAATTCATGCAATTTTTTAGATAAGTCTTCAGATTAGCTCATATTTATAGCTTAAATATTATTTTTTCGGACTACTTTATATCCGTGAAAAAAGGATAATTGATTTTTAAATAATAAAAATTCAATATTTGTCTTTTAAATATTTAAAACTTTTAATATTAAATATATGATTTGAAAAGTGGATCAGTGAAAGAAATAATTTAAAATGTCATATTTATGCTGATTCATTATATAAAAAGCGGATACTAGTAAAATGAATTAGTATTTAAAAAATGAAAAAAAAATATTAAGATATTAAAAATATTTTCGTGGGTAAGCTACTCCAGCAGGTCTTGCATTGCTGATGACAATAATTTGTATAAACGAAAGTAAAAGTGATTATTATTTGGACTTTCAGTTACATTACGCGCCTTTGTTTTGACACCTACGATCGTTTCTTGATAAATGTTTTGTTCTCGAAACGACTGTTTCTTATGAAGATATGTGTTTTTTTTGGTATAATTATTCTTATCAGAAAAGTAAGAAATAAATTTGAATTTTGTTTTCAAATACTCTTTATTGTCAATCTATAGATTCTTGATTTATTGCTCTAATGTACAGTTATCAACAACAAAAAAAGAGAGACGTTTCGATAAGTCCAGCATTTCTTATCACAACTTCACAAAACTGGTGTCAATAGAAATAGCTTAAAGAGATATATTTATTTAGACAGATAAACTATTTGACTGAGTTTATCAACATAGTTAATTAATTAATATATCGAAATTTTCTCAAAACATCTGGAAATGGTTTTGCTCAATTGATTCTTCAGTATGAAATAAACCTCCAAAAATGTTTGTAAATTTCTGATGAAAATTTCGAGAGTTATACTATTTTGAAAAATAACGCCACTTTCGATGTTAGATTAATTAACTAAACTTGGACGAAACAATAATATATTTCTCAATTTTTTTTTATTCATTAAAGGAACATAATTTTTCTACATAAATATATAAAATAATTTTGTCAATAAAAAATTATATTTTTACAAATTTTTAGATGTAACTATGTGAAAAATTGAAATATAACAAAATTTTTGCATAATAATAAAGATCAGGTATCAAAATATCTTAATCATAAGAATTATGCGCATATATAAAATAATGCTTAAGATATTTACAGTCACTCCTCTTCAAAATTTCTATTGTTGAGAGTTAGTGCCTTATTACCACTCCTTTTTTAGGGACTGAATATTGTTTCTGTTTATCTACCCGTCGTTATACATGATTTTTAACTGCTAGTAAAAAAATCGCATATACTACTGGATAATTTCCCGATAAAGAATTTTTGATAAAAAGTGACATTTTCTTTTTTGTCAAGAATAAATATATTTAGTCAATTGATATAAAAGAAGTTGAATATTATGAAATATTTCTTATTTGAAGGGAAAATAATTATGTTTGAGGATTACAATTCTTAAGAAGTTTATTTATATTTTGTTGTCTTTTTCATTTAACAATCAATTAAGTTTGATCATCAATGCTTGCTTGTGCAAATAACAAATATTTTTGAATTTTTAAATAAAAATTTTCAATTCTATAGTTGAAATCTTTTAGAATTCATTTGACATATGGATTAAAATAAGGGAGATAAATATTGCCTGATTTATAAGTGGAAGTTAAAGATATTTACAAATTCTTGCTTTTCTCACTGAAAATTTTTATCAAAATATTGAAATAAATGCATATTTGCATTTATTTAAGATATTCTATTGTTCCAAATTATTGTCTTATATATTCTACAAATATTCAAATTAAGGTTTGTAATTCAGAGAAATTCAATCAAAATATCTAAATTAAAATAATGGACAACCAATTACCATACGAATAGAAGCCAATAAAATTGATCTTACTCTGTCATCATTTTGTCATTTTAGAAGTTTGAAACTATTAAAATCAGATGCTGAAAAAAGGCTCTTTGCATATTTATCTATGCAATTTTAAAAAAAATGTATTTGGATAGAATACAATTTATTGAACGCTTTTAAATAAAAAAAAACATTTTTAGAAAACTTTTTATTGCTTAAAAGGAATTTTTCGATATATACAATACATCTTTTAATTATTATCTGCTTCATAGCTTATAACATTATTTGTTATTTTGCTAATTTAATTTTGATTAAAGTTTTTTTATTTTGATGCAAAACAATCTATTTTGTCATATTTTTACTATTACCCTAACCAAGTGAATGAATTATTTCCGAATTATTGAATTTATTTCATTACGATAATAGTTTAATTTAAAAGTCTTACTTCCAGTCAAACGTCCACCTATTAAAAGAAAAGAATCATGTAAACGAACATGAAACGAAATATAACATGATAAAAATATTATTCTAATCGAATAGCTACTAAATATTTTTGGACAATAACAATACAAAATCTAGAATAAAACAACATCTTTTTTATATTTTTTGTATCAATAATTACAGCAAATGTTTCATAGGAATTTATGCAAAACATTTTTTGAAACAACTATAAATATACTTGTGAGAATTTTATTCAAAATATAGTGATATGATACAAACGTGAGAAAAGAAAACAATATCTAATGTATATTCTACAGATGACCTAAATTATGAGGCATTGTTGATTAGCAAAAGCAATTTTGAATCAATTCTGATATATTTGAACATGCGATTTTAAAATAAAACGTCAAAACAGCCTATTCTTTTTTTTCTCTAATTTAATAGTGATAGTAGGACAAAATTTGGCGGACTCTCATTTATCATTTTTTTCATGCGCATATTGATTTTGACTTTACAAAATGCACATTTTTAAATGAAAAATTAGTTTAAAAATGTACAGTTTGATCTACTCTTTGTTATTAAAAGTACTGACAAAAATGTGTTGGGACTTTTCTGTTTGAAACATGCTTCAACATAACTTAATTTTTCTTCGTTACTATAAAATAGATTTTGTCAAGTTGTGGAACATTGTAGTATATATGTTATAATTTCTAATTTCGTAAATGTCTATGCGGAAGAGTTGAATTGTGGGTAATGAGTAACAATAAAAACTTAGTCTATTGTAAATTACTTAGATATTCTTAATAGTTGAAGCGTTAATTTAAGTATTTCATATTTAACTGCCATTTTTGTTATGCATTCAGAGAGCTCTGTTATTAATTAGAATATGAAATTATTATTGAAAACAGTATAGATAAAAAAAATAAAAGTCTAAAACTGCTTTGTATCTCTATTGGAAGTGCAATTTACTTGAGTTTACAATTTATGGTTCAAAAATTTTATTTGCCTGATTCTATGCTCTATCCTGTTTATTCTATTACCTTGCTTATGTTAAGAACTGAAAGATGGCGAAATGAAAAAAAAAAAAAAACCCTCAAAATAATAAAAAGCATTTTTATCAGTTTTAAAAAGAAAAAATAAATTCATTTTTCAAAAATCAAAAAAAAAAAAATTGTAACAAATGAGGGGCAAAGAGGTAAACGTTGGGATCGTATTCAGTTTATAATTATATACCACATTATAATATCACTATTATACAACAAGTGCTTGGAATTTATTGCATACATCTTAATTAATGGTATTTATTGCATACATCTTCAATTAACTGCACCTGATGCTTTTATGATTTTTGTTTTTTCTAGACTTTTCTTATAATTTTTAAATTTTAATGTAACGATAAAAGTGTTTTTTGAATGTTTTTTATATTTACTACTTTCAGGTTTTGAGTCTTCATATCTTATGACATCTATTGTGACTTACAAAACGTAAAATGCTAAAGCCGTCTTCTGGAATCTAACTTGATTGTACAGAGGAAGAATCGCCGTATAGAAGCTACTATTGAAAGCAATGTCCATATACCCTTATAAATATTTTTAATGAATAAAATTATCTTTTAGTAGTATTCTAAATTGCTCATAATAAATATTAAAATTTGTAGATATTCTGTATATTTACAATTTACTAGAATAGTGATTACTTTAGTTCCCATTAGAAATATTTTTATTTTTAGAATCATGTTTCAAATTTTTTTAAATCTTTTTCATAAGATTTTTAATTAAAAAAATTTTTTTAATAAAAAAAATAGATGTCAAAACATAGTTTCATAGTAAACATAGTAAACGTTCGATTTTATTAGAAGTATTAACAATAAATTAAAATTTTGATCAATTTTATGATTTATTTTAACGTGCTATGAATATCCGAGGATCTAATTTTTGAATGATTTCATTGCTTATAAATTTCTTTCTCATATTGATCCTTTCTCGATTATGAAACATAATTTCTTATATTTTACTCCACTGGTAATCATGATTATAACTGTGTTAATTTTTTCAACTTTTTAATCTTTAATATAATTTGTATTTTATGGTTAGAAATACTATGAATAAAAAAAACCGTGAAATAAGATTCTATAGAAATGAACACATTATTGGTCAATCAAGAGATTTGAAATTATTGAGATTTAGATTAGAGAAAAACAAATATAAAAAATTTCAGAATTTTGGCCCATGAAGGGGGGGGGGCGATTGTTTACAAAATTCCATCCTTAAAAAACATGAATCAAGTGAATTTAAACAAAAGAGGCTAAAAGTATGAGTTAGCTGTAATTTATTTTATAACATGAAATTTTTTTTTCTAAATGGGCTACGGAAATTTTCTTCTATTGATTAATTTTTCCTATTCATTATGTTTAATTAATTTTCTTTATGAATTAAAAAAATATCGATCTCTTATTGCCAGATATAAAATTGGCAGGAACACAATTTTGTTTACACCCACAGAAAACAGTAAAATAAATAGTTACAACTTATTGAAAAAAACATTAAATTATTTTTGGTTATGTAAGAACATTAAAAATTCTCAGGACAGTTTTGAAATACTTTAATTTTTATTTTTTAAAACTTAGTAGATACAAGAATTTAATATTTCTAATGGTTAAAATGGTCAAATAATGTAATATAAGAAACACCAATGTTTAGCACAATTGAAAATCTGTAATACTTTTCTTATTAATAATAAAAAAAAGAAACGCTTTTATCGTATCATAAAATGTTATTTACTTACCAACAGCAAAATAATCTAAAATAGTAAAAAAAATTAAAATGAGTTAATGATTCATTAAAAAGTAATAAATATAATACTTTAACTTTTATAAAAATTTTTATTATCAAATGTATTTTTGTTTATATTTCTAGAACTTTCTATAAATAATTATGAAAAATTAATTTAACTAAAACAAATATATCTGAACTTTATGAATAAAAATATTACATTTAAAGCAACTTATATATTAAATTTATAATTTTAAATACTTATTTGCTCGAATTATCATTATAATAATTATACAAATTTTAGAAATGACATCTATGCACATAAGCCAATAGTAACATAAATTTTGGATTCTATATTTACTTTCATGTCCATTTGAGATTTCATCATCTATTCTATTTATTTAAGATGATATAATCCGAAACTTATTAATATTAAAATTCTCTTAATAATTAAATCGTCTTCTTTAAATCCCACCTTGTTTCCGCCAACATTTTAAAAATTAAAAAAAGCTGAAATGTCGAAATTATCTCATAAGATTTATATGTGGAAATTTCTAGATATTCGAATGGTAGAAAGCTTGGAAAGATGAATTCATGTAAGAGACTAATATCAATCAATCAAAATAATTCAAGTTCCATTTTATTTCTATTATTCGTCAGATTATAATTAATTTAACAATAATTAGTATTAGAATAACGAATGGGAGATTAATATATTTAAGCTAAATATTTCATTTGGTGTTTTTTGTCTTATTTCATCCATAAAAATTGAAATTGAACTTGTTGTATTGTCAAATTTTTATTATTAAATTTCTTCAATGATAAAGGAAAGATTATTGTCTTAATTTTAATAAACTAAAAATCACTTGAATAATTTCTTTTTAAAGGAGGCGGAAAAAATATAAAAAAAGCTAAACATTTCCAAAGAAAAATTCATTTATTAATTTTAATTTATATGTTATATAAAAATACAGGAAACTAATATTTTTTACAGGCATTATATTGAAAAAAAATACTTACTGTAAATCATGTTAACTGAAAAAATAATAATACATACATATTTAGTAAATATTTTATTTGAATTGTATAATTACATTGAAATTTATAAACAAAAACACATCAATATAAGCTTTGTCAGATCTGTAAATTCCTTTATCTGAAAGGTTATGAAATAAAGAACTGATTTATTAAAGTATTTTATTAGAACTTGTAAAAACTGTTTGAAAACTGTTTATCAAATTGAAACTGATTTGAGCTAAAACTTTACACACAAATTTGATCAAATATTGAATAATATATTCAATCTCATAAGCATAACATTCACATTATTGTGCGTTTAATGTCTTTTGAGCCTTTGCTGTAAATTTGGAAATATTATGTGCTTGAGTTTATTATTTGTATTTTTATAATAGAATTCTTTATTATTTATACTTTGTATATTATTATTCATTATATTCATATGTTTCTGATGAGTACACATTTTATTCGTTCTTGAAATTAATATTTATCAATTATCTAAACTATTCGATACTCTGATAGCATTTTTTCCTAACCTGCTCTGTTGTGATTGTAAGTTATCTTGATAATTATCCTTTGTCCTATTTAATAATGATTTTCCGCACTATGAAATTTTTTAATTTATTATTTAACTAAAAATTATTAAATTTTATTGCAAGTATTGTCTATAAATCTGAGGAACGTAACTAAATGAGAATTATAATAGATATTGTTCTGTTACAAAATATATAAAAGTTCCTTTCCACTTGGAAAGTTTATATAAATTTATAAAATTATAAGTGTGAAAATGATTTATTGTTCCATTTGGAAAGCTTATATAAATTTAATTTCTGTATCAGTCAAGATAGATCAATTTGTAAAGCTTACATATGATTACCAGAAATTATCAGAAACACTGAGAACTAATTTAACCTTAAATAACTTATAAAGATTAGTTCGAAATTGTTTTTAATTACGTTTCTAGTATGAAAAATTAACTTAATATCAAAATATCAGAAAATGCTTGTTAGATTTATGTTTTAAATTAAATTGATTTCTAAAAGATTAATTCAATATATTTGAGATATTTTCGTTTAAAAAATTTTTGCTAGAATATCTTAATAATTGAAATTGTGTTCTAGAAAGTCAATAAAGAAATAAATTGAAAAAAAAAAGAATATTTTAAATTTTCTCTGATTTGCTTTAAACATATATAGACAGGTTATGTTATCAAAATTTTGTATCTGGATTAACAATATACTATAAATCTATTTTATTGGTTCAGTATTTGAAGAAAACTTCGATTTCATTCTGTGCAAATAAAGGAAATAGAAATTCATGCTAGGAGTAATTTTTCAGAAACACAAAAAATAAATAATAATGTACTCACTCATGTAGTAAACTGAAAATAAATATGAAAAAAAGGATAAAAAACGTGAATCAAATATTGTATAAAATGTTAATTAAGCATATTAAAAATAAGTGCTAAGTTTATTTTTTAATCAAAGGACTATAATTTCATAGATACATGAATATATTATTGAATTTAATATTCCTTAAATTTTTTTTATTGTACATAATAGAAAATCTGCAAAATACATGAAATATATAGTATATTAATGCATTTAATTTTCTTCTGTAATTAAAGTATGGAAATTTTAGTTTTAAAAGTTTTGTGTACTTACCACCAGTTACGGGCTCTGCAAAAATGAAAGAAACGCTCGAGATTATATACTGAATTTAGAAATTACATCACTTAATAAAGGCACTTTGCTTTTCTAACGAAAATAGTATACAGGACACCATCTATTTAAAAATAATTCCAAGAAATTTAGAATTTAATATATTCTTAAGTAATTGATAAAATATTGAAATAAGGATAAATGTACTTACTCTGTGGCACAGGTGCAGGAGTAGTAGTCATAGCTTAAAATAAATTTAAAAAATTAAAAACAGTAAAGCAAGTATAAAAAATATTAGAATAAGTTTTAAAGAATTTTAAATTTTTTTTATTCCACTTTTATCCTCTTAACGTATGAAGTGTATGAACGTATTAACGTATGAATATATCATTTAATGAAAAAAATTCAAAGTATTGTTATTTTCATTGATTATTCAATAGTAATATCTAAATAATATTTTGCTTTTTTTGAGTATTAATATTTTCTAATAAATCACATTTTCTTTGATAAATCATGTTTGCACTTATCATTAAAATTAATAACAAAATTTTATAATGTTAATCATTTAAATATTTCCTAACTTCATATAATTTTTTTAATAATCTCAAATATTTTCAAACATAAGGAGTAATCTTTGATAGCTGAATTTAAATGCTGAATAAAAATGAAATGCTTAATGCTGAATTAAATGAAATGCTTAAATTTTGAATAAGGCTTTGATCTTTATAAGTGTGAAAATGATTTATTATTCAATTTCTATACTGAATTGTATATTTTCTGATTCCAAGATGGCATTTAGAAGATGACATTTTATTTTGAAATATAATTTTTCAAGGATTAGATTGTTCTGTAAACAAAAGCGTTGACATTTTCTTTTAAGACGACTAATTTAATGATAAATAATAACATTCTGTCTATTTAGGGATTGTAATAATTAAAACTGTAATTCAAAATTCTGAAATTCATTGAATGATTTATAGCAGAAAATATTTTCCTATATTTGCTCAGCTAAACAACAATTTGAAATTTGTCAAAGACAAAATGTATTAAGGATTTGTTAAAAATTAGTAAAATTTATGTGTTTTTATGTGTTTTAAAAGTATAAGGAATAATTTTTTAAATAAAAATTGTTTTTTGACATTCTGTATATATCACAACACTTTATGCATAAGAAATATTCTTTGACACTTATTATAATGCTTCATATAGTACTTACGATGATTGTGAATATTGGCTAAAATGAATAAAATACATTTAATAAATATAACGATACATGATACAGAAAAGAAGTTCATGGTAACGAAAGGTAAATTTATAAAATAAATATCAACTTACTCTGTCCCGGTTTCTTGTATTCTGTTTTGAATTTAAAAATGTTTAAAATGTTAGTATGGCATATTTTAATATAATTAAAATCACACAATTCATTTAAAAGCTACATTTAATATAATTTTATTACAACTTATACATTAAAAAATAATTAAAAATTAAAGTTTGTTAATTTTTGCATTTATTGCTACATAAAACTCCCAATGAATTCCCCTAAGATAAATTTATTAGAGAAAAAAGCTATTATTAACTATTGTGCCCATGTTTATGTATTTAGTTTATTGTTTACATATGATTATTTATTTTGAAACTATTATCCCTAAAATTAAATTTTTCGGCTGATTTTTACCAGAATTTTTTTTATACTCGCTTTCAGATACAAAATGAAGATAAATATTATTTTGAAAATCTATACAGTTTTTATTGAAATTTTTTAAATTCTGATTTAGAGCAGGATTTTTTTTTTATCTGGCATCAATTTTTTATAAAAGCCTTTATATATATATTTGTAAATAAATTAGTACAAATATATGAAAATAAATGAATAAACTAAGTTGAAAATGGAAAAATGTTACTTCATTTGCCTATATTCCCTTAATTCATATAAATATATCTAATCAAAAATATAATTGTTAAAAATTATTTTCAATGAAGGATTGTTTTGTTAAAAAGAAAAAAATAAAAGCAGTTTGCATATTCTGCCTAGCAAACATAGAATATATAAATATGTGTCTGTGTACAAAAGTGCACTCATTTCTGTATCGATAGTTTTGATGCAAAATTCAAAAAATATTTCATAAACTTTATTATGTATCATGCATTACTTCAGATAAACTGTCAGTTTATCTGAAGAGCTGTTTTTTATTAAACGCAATAACTTTATATAATTATGTATACCTTCTTTCAAATTCAAGTTAAAATGACATTTGGCAAACTTGATCTATTTAGAGAACTGAAAATTTAATAAAATTACGATAAATAATTTTTATTGTTTCATTAAATACAATAATATTTTACAATTATTGTAAATTGTACGTTCTACTTAGTATATGTTTGCTGACTGAAATGGCAAAATCAATTTTTTAATTCAGAAATTCGAAATTTTCTCAGATCATTCTCTCATTTGTGAAATGAATGTTGGTTTTCTCTGTCGGAAATTTCTTTAATATGTATATGAATACGTAGTTATAAGAAAAATATTGTTGTAAACCCCGATTAGAATATAGCATTTTCTTTTGTTAAATTAGAATTAGTGACACAATTTGTATTTTTTTCACTTCCCTACCTATAAAAAAACTATGTCGTATTTTTTTCTCTCCACGAAGAAAATAACATGATCCTTAATGCATTTATTATTTAAAATTCTATAAAATTAATTTGTATTAATTTTCTGTTTTCTTTTCTACGATCATGACAGTTTGTCTGAATTTCTTTCTTTAGAGGTATTACATATTCCTATTTTAGTGATAGTAAAGAGCATTGTAAAGGAAATTCAACCTTTATATTGCAAAGAAAACAGTTATTATAAAATTAAATTTATGTCTAAATTAATACTACTGTAACAGTAATGAGAAATATTAATTCGTTTTTATTTTAAACGTTTGAAACAAACACTTTTCTTTTGATGGTTAGTATCTTCCTTATTATTTAGTTTTTATCATTTACTTTATCAATAGTTTTGTTCAAATAAAAATATTTGATCTCTTGATATCTGCATTTGAATGAACTCGATAATGAATAAATTATTTTGAAATGAATCCATATTATTAATATCTTCAGACTCACGGTAGTGGTGCACATCGGCTGAAAAAGAAAAGGAATTTTGTTAATGAATTATGTAACATCAGGAATATAGTTCATGAATTAAAACGAATAAAATTAGGTATAAAATGTTTGAAAGAGATTGATATTAAACAGTTTATGCATTTATATTTTTTCATGAATTCTTTATTTTTATTTGCAGTTTTAAAAATAGTTAATTTAACTTAAGTCTATATTAATAATTGAAAAATTTATCTTAAGCAACTTATTTTTAGGATCAACCTTCATATTTAATTTTATGCATTGAACTTTGAATTTTAAAGCTAATCGAAGCAAAAATTGAAAAGTTTTGGAAATTAAATAAAAACAAATACATTCTATTTATAAAGAAAGATTTTATAATTCTGTTTTAAAATATCTTTATTTCAATGATCTCAGGGACGATAAGTTACAGTTAATAGCTTTAAATTAACTGAGGGATATTTTACGAAAATGATTTTTAACTGTATGATATTTTTATTGTATAGATGATGGATTATATGGATCTTTATTCTGTGGTTGACGTTTAAAGTTTGAGAATAATTTAACATAATAATATGGCATGACTGCTAGCAAGTTAAGTTTATATACATTTATTCCTACTAATCTATAGTTTGAAATAATTTTTCAATGAGATTGCTATTTGCTATTTGTTAAGAATTTTAAAATTAGTTTACTTTTTTATGAATTCTTAAACAAGTGTATTTATTGCGTATTTAAATTTTAAGAATGCATTATTTTATTAATGGGATATCACCTAGAATTTTTGTTTTGTTCTTCGGTTGAAATATGTAATATTAACCACTAATAATATTATTTGGTTGAAATATATAATACTATTTAATATAAGAGAGAGCTATATGCCATTTTAAAGTTAGTACGTAACTTTTCTAAGTATTTAATTAAACTTCAGTATTTATTATTCTTTATAATATTTAATAAAGAACAAGCATCCTGCTATGTAATGCCATTGTTAAGCCCCCTATCTCTCATGCGGTTAACATGCCCGGAGGTTAAGCACGCTGAGTTCATATACTCCGCCCACCCTTCCTCAAATCGGCAAATTGATGTTGTGAGTAATAATGTTCAACAAGAATTGTTAAATATACTCATGATAAAGTCATTACATAAAGAATGGAAAATAAATTTGTAATAAAAAAAAGTCAACTTACTCATTCCTGGTTTCTTGTATCCTGTATTTGAATTCCAAGAAAATAAAAGTTTAAAAATATTAATATAATACGTTTTAATATCAATCACAATTTATATAGGATGTATAAATTAGCTTTTTCCCATTTATGCACACATTTCTCCAATATCCACTTCAATGAAAAAGTTAAGACAATTTCGCTGAAATTTTTGTCATTGGATTAGAGGAAAGATTTTTGTACTACTCTAACTACTACTCTATGTCTTATTATGAAACTTTCAAATATAGATTTAAATTGATAATCATCCAACTTTGCAGAGTTCAGAAAAACAGAAAGTATAAAAAAATTTTGATAAGATAAATTTCAATGTTTTAACTAAAACAATAATTTTTTAATTGAAATTATTGTTTGAAGCGATTCTGAAATTTCAGTAGGAAAACAAATAAGAAACAAAATATACGATTTTCAAACGTTTTCGAAATTTTCACAGATTTTCCTTTTTTTTTTGTGAAATGAATAACTATCTCATTTTGTTGAAAAGTTCTCTAATATGTTTATGAATACATAATGATATCAAAAGTATTATCGTAATCTACTGTTATAACATCGCAATTTCTTTTAGCTGAGATATAATCAATCTCTGTATTTCAGGTTTTTTTCCCTCTCCACGAAGAAAAATTGTAAGATATATTCAATTCATTTGTTACCAAAAACTATATAATATGAATTTGCATAAATTTTCTATTTTCTTTCTTACCATTTTGATTAATTGCCTTAATTTCTTGTTTCACAGTTATTGCTACACAATCTACACAGTTATTGCTACACAGTCTACACAGTTATCGCTACATAGTCTACACAGTTATTGCCACACAGTCTACCTGAATTCCAGCAAAAAAAATTGTAAAAGAAATTCAAGCTATCAAGTACGAAGAAAATAGTTGATTCGAAATTAAATTTATGTTTAATCTGATACTGGGACTGTGTAACAGTAAGTCTAAAGCAATTTGTCTTTATTCGAAATGTTTATCACAAACACTTTTCTATTGACAATAAGCAACTTCTTTATTATTTTTTTTCCTTCACTTTATCAATATTTCAATCAAAATAAAATTATTTTGATTTATTAATATCTGTATTTGATACAACTCGGCAATGACAAAAATATTTCGAAACAAGCTCATATCATTAATATCAGAATAAAATATTAAAAATGACAAACACTCAAATCTACGTTCCTTAACTTTCTTACTATAAAGTCAATCAGCAAATTTATAGGCAATTTTTAAAGAATAGAACAACTGATTGAAAAAATGCTTCTTTTTTTATATATTTCAGACTTACGGTAGTGATGCACATCCGCTATAAAAAGAAAATGAATTATGTTATTGAATTAATTATAAAACATTAGAAATGTTTATCAATAAAAGTGTATAAAATTTGCTATAATATATTTGAAAGAGGAACGTATTTAAAAACCTTATGCATTTACGTTTGTTTCATAAATTATTAATTTTTATTTGAAATAAAAAAATTAGCTAATATGATTTATGTTCATATTATTAATATAAGAATTTATCTTAAAAAATATTTTTAGCATCACCTATCAAATTTGGCTGCAATTTAATTTTATATTTTGGACTTTAAATTTTAAAATTAATTGGAACAAAATTTGAAAGGATTTGCGAATTAAATACTACAAAATAATTTTTAATTATAAAGAAAAATTGTTATAATTTTATTTTCCAATATTTTTATCTCAGTGCAATCGATCTCATTGACAAAGTCATAAGTTGCAGTTAATAGTTCTCAGAAAGCTGAGAGTTTAATGTAACTATTTTTATATATAGAATAGAATTGGAAGAAACTAGGATAGCTCTAATCAGTACATTTCGAAGAAGCACAATTTATTTACAAATGTAATATTATGAAAACAATTTTTGACTATATGATATATTTTATGGTTTTGTTTATGTTTGAATATTTTAAATGATACTTAAAGTTTGTTTACAATTTAATAATATGAAATGATTCTTGTCAATTTAGATTTTCCCACATTTTATTCTGCTGATGCATTGCATGAAGTAATTTGTAGATGAGATTCATACTTGTTATCTTAAAGAATTTAAAAATTAATTATTTATTTGAATTTCAAAAATTTATTGTTTCTTTCAGTGGTGTATTACCTACTTTTGTTTTTTTTATTATTTAACTAAAGTGTATAACATTAATCACTAGTATGAAAAAATATAAGTTATTTTAAAGTTAACATATAGTTTCCAATTACTTCATTTATTTCTGATAGAATAAAATAAACAAATATTTTTAGGTAATAACTTTAATCTTATACTACAAATTAAGAAAATAATGGTGAAAATATCAAAAATTTACTTACTTTGGCCTGGTTTCTTGTAACCTGTATTTGAGTGTGAAGAGAAAAAAGAAGAATGTGAGTAAAATGGAATATACGTTTTCATATCGAGCAAACCAAACTTTGAAAACAGTCAGACATTCCCGCCGTTATTGTTATGCATCGAACTCTTCTTACGTCTTATCATTTTTTTTCTGTAATTTTTACTTTCTTTGACAATTTACTCCATCTTTTCATATATTACATTGTCCCTTCCTTTTTAATCGCTTAGATTACTTTCTTATAGCAAAAGTACTTTTCTATATAAAAAAACTTTTGGCAAAAGTTTTTGTTTGTCAAGCAATTGAAAAAGTATGCTTTAAATGAAAAGCATCATTGATAAAAATTCTGCTTGTGTAACTTATTTTTATGGAAGATTTTTAACAGGAAAATCGTTATCTAAATATAGCTCAACAGGGAATCTTCATTTGCTATCATGGAGCTTCCTGCTTAAAATAATATTTTTTTGAAATATTTAATTTAATACCAATTCCTACCTATCAGAGAGGATTTTTGCGTACAAACTATTGGAAAATTTATGTTGTACGAAATCTATTGTTTCTTTATAATCAATTTTGTTTGTTAAAACTATTTCATTTTTAAATCTTATTTGTTACATATATTGTTAGTACAAACAAGAGAGCTATTTCAAATACTTAGAGTGATATCAATGTTCATTTTTCCAGAATATGCAATCCTTAAACAATCGAACAAAACGGAGTTACTTTTTAAAAATATTTCTTACTTCGAACCAAAAACAAATCTTTCTTCGTATAATAATTTAATTTCGAATATTTGCTCATATCATTTTACTTCCACAATTTCAGGGAAAACTCATCATATTTCATTATAAAATATTATGCATCTCAACTATCATATATCCTTCATACTTTTTTTTCAGTTTTTAAATTAATTTTTTTTAATTATATGACTTACAAAAATTCAAATGCTTCAGTTTATATCTCAAGTCATTTTCCTTAAAATATTTCTAACTTCTGATAAACCATATTTTAGATTGAAATTTATATTCCTCCAATAGATTTATTATTGGAGTATCTGTAACTATTCCAATAAAAAATTGCATCTATAATACCTATTACAACTATAAAATTTTCAAATTTATGCTAATAAATCGCAATTCATTTTAGCCCAGTGCTAAAAGGATTTTAATAAGTGAAAAATCAAGAGGTCGTATGAATAAATTCTCTAAGTTTCTCTAATCTCTGCTTACATGTTTTGACTTTAAAATCATTTGATAGACTAGAATAAATAGGTGCTCACTCTTTCAAGCCCCACATATCTGCACTAGTATATTTCGATGCAGTTTTTGGTTATGCTTGAACAAATAAATGCTTTAAAGATAATTCGAAGATCAGAATAATAGGTGCTAAATCTTAGACCAGAATAAATAGGTGCTCACTCTTTTAAGCCCACATATCTACACTAGTATATTTTGATGCAGTTCTTGGTTATGCTTGAACAAATGCTTTTAAAGATAATTCGAAGATTAGACTAATAGGTGCTAAATCTTAAACCAGAATAAATAGGTGCTCACTCTTTTAAGCCCACATATCTACACTAGTATATTCCGATGCAGTTTTTGGTTATGTTTGAACAAATGCTTTTAGAGATACTTCGAAGATCAGAATAATAAGTGCTAAATCTTAGACAAGAATAAATAGGTGCTCACTCTTTTAAGCCCCACATATCTACACTAGTATATCCTGATGCAGTTTTTGGTTATGCTTGAACAAATGCTTTTAGAGATAATTCGAAGATCAGAATAATAAGTGCTAAATCTTAGACAAGAATAAATAGGTGCTCAATCTTTTAAGCCCCACATATCTACACTAGTATATTCCGATGCAGTTTTTGGTTATGTTTGAACAAATGCTTTTAGAGATAATTCGAAGATCAGAATAATAAGTGCTAAATCTTAGACAAGAATAAATAGGTGCTCACTCTTTTAAGCCCCACATATCTACACTAGTATATTCTGATGCAGTTCTTGGTTATGCTTGAACAAATGCTTTTAGAGATAATTCGAAGCTCATTTCATTTTTTCGCATCAAGATTATATTTAATAATAAGGAGACATTTATAAATATTGAGCGAAAGTAATTTTAACCTCCGAAAAGATTATATTCATGAATAATGAGAATGCCTATAAACTTTTGATTTCGAAATTTTGGTACGAAAATACTATGCATTAATTTATTCACAAAACAAATTACAAAAAATAATTTTTTTTCTCATTTCTTTGTTAAATCTGAGATTATAATAGCCACCTCACATCTTGGTCTTTATCTTCTTATATGCATAAAGATAATGGTCTTGAGATAATGAAGGGTAAATAGCTGAAATTTTCACAGTTTTAGCTCGAGCTGCTAACATGTATGTGAAATTTAAAAAATTATGTGGTAATAAATGCCATAATAAAATTTTGAGGTATTTTTTTTCCTTCTACGAAAAAAAATTATATGCTATCAAATGCATTCATGATGACAAATTTGTTGGAAACATTTCATAAAAATTCTCTGTTTTTTCTTCTAAATCTTTTTAACTTTCATCTTCGATTATTGTTTCACAACAATTAAACACTTTTCCTGATGTTGCACTCGAAATCTGATTCTATAGAAAACATGAAATAATAGCGAAGAAAATAATTAAGTGATGAAAATGATATTATGACAATCTGACAACTTTAATAAAGATAAAGAAAATCAATATTTTCTTACATAGGCATCATAAGTAATTTTCTGATGTTGATCAGGAAATAAAAATCCCTTTTCATCGATTTCACAAGAATTTGCAATTGCTTTTTGATGGAAAGATTATTTTGTCTTATTACTATCTGCATTTAATTAACATCTTTCGAACCAAAATCAGTACAATTTCAAATAGTGAAACTACAATTTAATAAATAACCTAGAAAATATTTAAAATGGAATATTAAAAAGGCTAAAAAAGTAAATTTTAATGATTGAAACAATGTTAATAAATTTTTTTTCCGATAATTTTCAGACTTACGGTAGGTGTGCACATTCGCTGCAATAGAAGATGAATGTTGTTAATGAATTATAAATCTATAACAATACAGTTTATGCAAACATATGAAATAATCAAATTTTTATAAGTTGCCTTAAGTATTTTGAAAGTGATTGATATCTAACGACTTTACTCCATACCTGGACCTTTTCTGAGTTTTACGATAAGACAACTATGCATTAAATTTGTTTCTTGCACTCTGAATTTGAAAATTTGAACGAGGGCAAATATCTCAAAGTGTAAATGAAACATAAAAGACTCAAAAATAACATTTAGTTGATTTCTGGGAGATAGATTTCCAAATTATAAAGATGTCACAACTAGCTAGGTGTAATTTACTTCACAATTTACGTTTCCTTGGATATTATTTGGTAGAAGTTTCCTTTTGAAAAACATTTTCCATTCTTCCGTATACATATAATATGAACATGCTAAATGAACATCTTTAAAATGTGAACATGATAAATTAAATAAATAAGTCATGCATTGGAACTGTTACAATCAAATTTGATTTGACTGTTTTATATTATTTTAGATAACACAAAAAAAGTATCACATCATGTAATGCATACTAAGGTTAGTATAAAGAATTTTTAATATTAAATAATTTATTCAAGTTAGAGAAAAAAATATACCAGAATAAAATAATATTACAGCAAGCTTATTTTTTAAATTTTAATGTGGAATAAAAGTAGTTTGAGTACTATAGTATGCTCCAAAGTTATAGAGGAAAATATTAAATTTTGATTTGCTTTAATTATAAATTATTTGAACTTTTGGAAATCTCTTCTTTAGAGAGCACCTAGTACTTAAGAAGTAATGCAGGATCAAATTTGGCAGTACAAAATCTAATTATCTTCCATGTAAAGTGCTTTGATCTACTTTTGCATTAGGTTGTCGCATTAAGCATGTCGAATGAAGCATTTTACAGAATTCTTTAGATATCATTGCTTTTAAAACAAATATCATTGTTATATCAACGTAGCACCACGATTTAATCAAGTTGTTATTAATTGCTGTTGATACTTATAGCTGATGACTATATATTATCTGAAAATTCACTAAAGTGATAATTTTTTATCGAATTAATTGCTATTTTCATGGTATCAGAAGTATGAGGATGTGAAGTATCTGATATTGTGGTTGGTTCTCGCCCCTTGGTAGACATAATAAAAGCATAATAATGTCGTTACCGGATGTACCTGGAAAGGCCAGTGACGGTTATTAGGATTCAACCAAAATTCCCATCTTATTGCTGTAGCGGAGTCCAGATCCTTCAGTCAAATCTGTATACTCTCAGAGATAGTGAGTGTAACACTAAAGTACTTATTTCAATCATTTAGCTCATTGAAAACCATCTCAGATATGAGGATAGAATTTTCCATTACGGTGATTATTATTTTTTTCTTTTCTCGTGAATGCATTAAGGTTGTGGGGACGAGTTACCTATATTCCCATGACAGAAGTTATCTTTTACGTAAGGAGTCGTACCATGGCTGATGATGGTTATTAGGACTCACTCTTAACCCCCGCTTTCATGCTGTCGCGATAACTCTTTCACTAAACTAAGCCTCGAATGTTTCCTTTTGTGGTGTGGGATAATTTGAATCACTTGGCCAATATTTTCATAACTTGCCTTGTGTTAAAAAATTAGTTAATTTTATAACAATATATACTGGCTTTTGATTATTTGAATTTTCTTGTTCATTCTTATAGAAATACGGTTTCAAATAAATTTGGGGCCTCGGTGGCCTGGTGGTAAGGTCACGGCTTCGAAACCGGAGGGTTTCAGGTTCGTGACCCGATTCCACCGAAGAGCCGTCGTGTAAGGGGGTCTGTTGCACGTTAAATCGGTCGTGACAAAACGTCCTCCAGCTGGTGTGGAGAGGGGATTGCCTGTTCAGGTGTCGTCCTCGTCATCTGACCGTGGTTCAAAATTACGAGGTCCGTCCCAAAATAGCCCTAGTGTTGCTTTATAACGAGACTTTAATATAACTAAACTAAAAACTTCAAATACATTTTTTATTATAAGTGTTTTTTGTTGAATTTTACAGCTTATTTATTTTATCAATAGATTTCATGATTTGATTTTTAATCACGAATAACATTTAAATGTTAGGAATTCGAAAATAAACTATTGTTAATGAGATAAATATTAATTGTCAATTTGATCTTTCCTTACTAACATTTTGGTCATTGAATATTCTGAAGAACACTAGAATATTTAGTATTCAAAGTACGAAAATTCGATAATGATTGCGCTACTGTATAAAATATATTTTAATATTGGACAATACTAGTTACGAAATTTATAAAATTAGCAATCAGTATTCATTAGTTTATTATTTTGTTATGTTATCATTAGATATCAATCACTTGCACAAGAAAGAATTGAGTAATTTTAATGTCTACAAATAATTTACAGCAATCATACAAATTTTCATAATAAAAAAATATATATGCTCTCAGGTAATGATTTCAACCTCGCATTGTCAGATTTCTTATTTTTCAGTGATTAAATAAATTTATCTATAAATAATGCAAAAAAAAGAGGAAACTAATTTAAATAAATTTTTTGAAATTTATTTTTCAAATCTGAATTAATGAGTTAAAAATATTAAATGGTAATTAAAATTTCTTTAAGAAATATAATAAGTAGATAAAGTTTTAATCAATTATAAAATTAAAAAAATAATCAAATCAAATAAAAAAAATAGCAATGCAAATTTGAGCAGTGTTGTATTAATAAGTGATAGTTTTAAATAATTAATTAAAGTTTACTTACTATGTCCTGGTTTCTTGTAACCTGTATTTTCATATGAAGAGAAAAAAATGATGTGACTAAGATGGAGTACTTCTTTTTACAATAATCGAAACAAACCTCTTTGAAATGAGCTCTGTAGGTCCCAAATTCTCTTTCTACTCTTTGTATTTTTCTATTATATTTTACTTCTTCGTAATCTCTTTCTTTCAAGCATAGAAAGCTTATTCCGTTTTATATTCATAACTATAATCTACATTATTTCACAAACAACATATTCTATTACTTATCTCTCCTTTTATCCTTTAACTTTACGTTTTGTTTTAGGCTTTATTTCGATTTTTTAAAGTCATATTTCTTTCCTTTCTATACTGAATATTAAACTTATCCTTAACCTTAATCTTTCTTCTTATCTGTAATCTCAATCTTTCTCCTTATCCTTAATCTTTCTCCTTATCCTTATCATTAATCTTTCTTCTTATCCTTAATCTTAATTTTTCTCCTTATCCTTATCCTTAATCCTTTATCTTCCTCTTATTATTTTCGTACTATATCTCATCCTTTTTTGTCTCCTAACTCTCATTTCCCTTTCCATAATTCTTACCTTTATCTTTATATACTATTTCTTTTTCTTTCCTTTCATTTGATTCGTTATCTTCCATCCTTATTTAATTTTTATCCTTTTACTTCTTTATATTGTTTATATTTTCTTTCCAATAACTCTAATGTATTTTCTACATTTTATATCTGTCTTTTCTTACATAATTATTTTCCCTTTCTTGCTTTTTCTCTGTTGCTGTAACATCCTACGTTGTATCAAATTACAATCATATCATTTGAACGTGCTGTCCTCACCGCAATCTACTTTTCGAAATTTTTTGAGAAAATAAGAGAAATAATAAATTTTAAATTGATCCATTGTTGTTTAGAAGAATATTTTCTATAAAAATTTCTATTCAAATTTTTTGAGAATCTTAGCTTATTTTTCAAAATACTGAAAAAGCAAAGCTTTTACTGAAAAACTGATTTGAAAATTACTCATCGTCTGTTTTAAGTCTTACTGCCTAAAAAAAATCACTTCGTTTCAGATGTTTGGTTTTATATGCTTTGCTGTTATTTTTTCAAAAGTATTTGATATGCAGACAAAAGAAAATGTATGCATTTTATGGAACGCATGGTTCTATAGAATCCATTATCCTTCTTATTGTAATTTTATTTCAATCACATTTTTGCAAAAGGTTTTAAACCCCATACAACTGAATATAATATATTTTGAATAAACTTATCTATGAACACAAATATATGTCATAAAATAGTTTCATTTCAAATTTCCTTGAAAATTCTCATATCAAAGCTCATTTCCCAGTCTGTTAACAACTAGGCAATATCTATTCAATTTCATAAAATTCTCTTTTAGTCCTAAAAATATTATTTTTGCCAATCGTTTTATTTCAAAGACTTTCTTCGATACAATATTTTTTATTTATATTTCAAACAAAATCTCATGGTATACGATAATAACTGATTATATTTATGTACAATGTACATGTCATTATCTATATACCAAACTAAATGCCACTTTTATATTTTATTCGTATAAAATTTCGAAAGCCTCATTTCCTATTTCAACTAATTTCTTCATTTTTAAAAGAATATGCGAAAAAGCATAGTTTTAGTGAAACTTATCGTTCTTGTAATCGATTTATTATCGGAATCTATAGCGATAATTTCATTTCAAAAGTTTGCTGTAAAATTGCATTTGTTATCGAAACCTTAATTTTCGATAAGCATACAGGAATACATATTTTATTATATATAAATTGCATTAATCATTACCTATTCTTGCCTATTTTGATTTTAAATAATCGTTGAATTATCACTCAGGTAAGCAGAAATTTTTAATAATCTCTTAAGACTTAAAATGTGAAACAATAAAAACAATCGATATCACATTTTTATAAAGGCAGTGTTTATTTTCCAAGTAATCAGATTCATATTTTCCTACAGAAACATTTTTTTTTTCAGTACTATTGTTACTCTTCAAGTTATTATGTTGCCTAACTTTTGTTTCTAACAATTTTATTTCAATATTATTCTAAAAATGTCCGTAATTTTTTCAGAAACATTTCATAGATTGCAATAAAGTGAGGAATATAAACATTTTTAAAATTTGCGTTCGAATAAATTCAGTTACGGGTACGAGTTTTATTATTTCTCAGTTTATTATCATCATTAGTTCTTCATATAAGTTGCAGAAAACTTAATAAATGACTAAATATTTAAAGTAATATCTAAAAACCACTATAGAAAATGGCCTATTTATAATTTTTCAGACTTACGGTAATGATGGATGTTAGCTGAAAAAGATGAAAAAAAATTGCACATGAAATATTATTATTAACACACGATATATTAGTGCCAATGAAGAAAGAGGTAGATTGTAGGTTTTCATAGTTATAACTTGATATATTTCCATTCTTAGGAATATTTACGTTTTTGTATTCACTTGAAAACGTCTTTTCTGATTTCATACAATTTATTGATGAGCTCTAGTGTTTACGAAAATAATAGTAAAAACTGCAAAATATTTTTGTATTATCAACAGAGTTTTAAATAAATGCATGATCATAATTTTCAGGCAACACACTTATTGGCAAATTATTACCAAATTATTGACAGATATAACCATGTTTAATTTTCTGATAATAAATATACATTATATTTCAAAATAAATAACATATGCGATCGGAAGATAATAATCGATATTCGAAATTTAATACACACCAGTAAAAAATGTTTTGAATTAAAGAAGAAAAATATTCTGACTAAACAGAAGTAATAAGAAATAAAATTTGTGACTCAGCCATCATTAGAATGAACTCTTTCATTGAATCCACACTTATCAAAATTCACATCAATCATTTAATCATATCAGTATATCCTCTTATATAAATATTTTATTATCAGTATATCTTCTCATATAAATATTGTATTATCAATATATCATCTTGTATAAATATTTCATATAATTATTTTATATGAAATATTCCTTTACATCGAAAGCAAATGCGTATATAATCCATAGAGACAAATTTTTAAAGTTTAAACACTGCACAGCTTTTATTTTGAATTCTGAGATGCTCATTATATTCTAGGAAAATGGGGAGAAATATTCCATACTTCGAAGTAAATATATAATAAAAGACATAGATACTTGGAACATGTTTTAAGACACAAAAGCCATCGATAATTTGACCAAAATTTAAACAAAAACAAAAGGACGTTGCACAGTGTTAAACGAAGAAGTTTGCGCCTAGAACAATGAAGATGATGAAATGGAGCTATTTAATATCCAGCAAACAATTTGTCTCTTAATTCTGTAGATGAAAACTTTCAAGATTTTTTTATTAAATTCTCTGTAATCTGAAAAATTATTTAAAGCTAGCGTTGGCACTGTAACTGTTCATAAACTGAAGCACAATATAAACTGATACCTACAAATCTGAGCCAAATTTGAAATTAAAGAACATTTGATTCACTTAAACAAGAATAATTCTGCATTTATTTTTGCATTTGACATTTCTTACCTTTTTAATTGCTTTCTAATCTAACTTAGATTTATAAGTCAATAAAAATCGTCGAATGTTCAGCTTAATATTTTCCTACTCAAGTGATCACCCGTAACTACTTTACCATCTTCCTCTTTTAAAATAAGCTCCAATGTTTCAGATGTCCCGAAAATTGAGAAAGGCAAATAAGAAATGCAATTGTCATGAGAATTGCTATAAGATCGTATAGAAGGGCTAACTCTTCAACAGAATAATAAATATTTAGATTTCAAGGAAAGATATAACGCGAGCTGATGTACTTATACACACAATAATAATTTCTCCATCACAAGGGAGAATATTTGGTTTAGCAAGGATTTTCTAATGTGAACTGTTATCCCTATGAACGAAAGGATAGGTTCTTTTTCAAACTGTTCAGTATTTAGTTTCAAAATATCAAACGAAAAATTCTTTGCCTTTTATGCTTCAAATATATAATAATGTGGGTCATTTTGATATTATATTCAAATAGAAATAAATAAGCATGTCGGATTATGTTTGTAACTATATCGTAGACTAGGAAGATAATAGCAGTTTGATTTGATTCAAGATTTTAAAGATAACCCATGTATCTAAGAGCGAGAGTATTCTGAATCGATCAAGTCTGTAAAAAAGATGTGGAAATTATGAACATATATAAATATATTTATATGTTAAGAGAAATCAAAATCATTTCTTGAGAGCGTACATTTCACAAAACTTATATAAGAAAGCTCTCAATCAATTTACTTACTCTTTCCTGGCTTCTTGTATCCTATATTTAAGTATAAAAAATGTTAAAGCATTTATTCTACACGTCATAATAATACTTAAAATATATTTGGTAGATATTTTATTGAGGTTTAATCTAATATTTTCATTTCTTTGAAAAAAATGTTCGTTTTTCTTTCGTTTTTCTTTATTATTTTAAGCACAGTCTTAATATTCATAACGATTATCGTCGATGCACTCAAGATTTAATTCTATTAAGCACTTTTTTCTAATAAGAAACATTTTAAGTTGCCACAGAATTATAAAATCTGAATTAAAATTTTTCTATGAAGTAACTACGAATTATAATGTTACTACTTTTTTATTTTATATATGCAAATCCTTGCAGACACAATTTTAATCATTAAATTTTACTATCAACGTTTAAAAATAAAGCACCTAAATTTATTTTTCAGTGATTTCAGTGATTGATGACATTTTTGCTTTATACGTTGATGAATATGTAAAACGATGGTATAGCAGACATCTAGAATATTTGAACAATTTATTTTTCACTAACACGTTTTGATTAATCAATGACTTTTTTTTAAAAAAAACTAAAAAATTATAATTGAGAAATCTATTGATGAAAGATCTAAGCAATTTGAAAGACCACTTTTCCAGATCTATAAATCTGGAAAATGCTCATTGAGATGGCCTCTGATATTTCAATGATGACATTTCCTTCGTATAAATTCAATTCGAAAAACTGCAAAAAGTAACATTTCTTCTTTACTAACATAAATTATATTTACAAATTCCAATTAAAAATTCTTTGTTAAAAATGATGTTATCAATGATATTAAAAATGAAGTTAATTATTAATAATCAATGAAGTTAAATTGATTTACAATAAAAGTATATTTATTTTTCAAATTAAAGATTTTTTATTTCAAGAATGAATGGATAATTTATAAAAGTGATTTTTAATGAATTTCCTATTCTTAATATAATTCCTTCGTAAATGTGAATAAAATGTCGTTTCAACTACTATTTTGATTAAAAAATTATATTCTGTGTTAAATCGAAATATATGCTATCACAACAGTTGACATTTAATAAAAAAATCTATCTTTTACAAAACATATAAATTTAATATTTGCTATATAAACTCTTATATTACTCATTTAATATTTTTAAAAGTTTTTTTTTAAAATTATAACAGAATTATTATATTTATTTTGGAGATTTGAGTCAAACTACAAATAATCATATCTTGCAAAATAATATACACATTTACTTTGATAACTTTAAATACATTTTTTCTCCATTGCATTTTAAATAACAATAATTAATTATGTAAAAAATTAATTTTCTTTTTTTTCTTAAATTTAAACAACAAAACTGAAGAACTAGAATTTTATTTATTTGCACTTACTATAAGTGTGGGTTACCGCTGAAAAAAAATCAGAATTATTATTATTCAAAAATAAAATGTTACGGATTATTAAGATTTTCTTAATTCAAAATAAAGGATTATTTTTCTTTGAAATAGGAATTGTGCAGTAATAATTTTAAAAGTTTACACTTTGGAGTTTAATCAGTTTAATACTTCTTTCAAATATATAAGAATTTCAATATCGATTTAATAGTTAAAAATGTTTGTGAAAATGCTATTAAAAATTTCATTAAAATATTGGTTTTCATTTTTGTTATTAAAATGAAAATCTCCGTAAAATATTTTATTAAGCTGTTGTAACGTTTATTAGAATTGGTTCATTTTTTATCAAATGAATATATAAATGTGTTTTCTAGTTGCTAATAACAAGTTTTCGAAAAAAAACAACAACAGAAAGATTTTAAAATGTATGAAAATAATAAAGAAATAACGATTTTAGTTTTTGAACAGAACAAATTAATTATAATATTATTATTATTTCATTACATATTATTATTGTTTAATTGCAAGATTATTATATTACTTTCGTACTTAAGATTAAAGATTTTTTAAAAATTCATGATGGATGATCATTTTCAGATTTCGAAGAGACTTATTCTGCACAGGTCCATTATTTTTAAGAAATAAAATGACACATTACAAATTTTTATGAATCCATAAGAACAAAAAAAAATTTGATTATATTAGAAAATATAAAAGAAAATTTTTTATTTTATTTTATTCGTATTTTTCATTTATTATATAATATGGACCTAAGAAAGGCATTTAAAAGATTATATTAAAGATCGCTTTTTAAATAATTGTAAAAAAAACTTGTTATTCGTAATTAATAAAATAATGAAATTGTAGATTGGAAATCATTAACAATATTTAATATCATTTCAGTACTCCGTGCTTAACTTCATTATTGTCCATGATAAATAAACGTCACATCTATGTGAAATAAAAGAGTTAAAATTGGACCTACTTTTTCCAGGAGTTTTATAACCTGAAATATTATGAAGAAACATTTAAAAAAATAATATGAAATGTTATAAAGAAATAAAAAAATATCTATAATAAGAATAACGAAAGAAAAAAGCAATAAAAAATTACAATCTTACGAAAGCCCTCAGATAGTAATCGGGTTTTAAAATTTTCTGTTTCGAATCTAGTGTCATTTATTTATTTCAGATTAAAAATGTGTCTTCTGAATTCAATATTACATTCATGTCGAAAAACCCATATACTTTATTTAACATTCAAATATCTGCTTAATAACATCTAAAGTACTGAAATTATTCAAATGAAGATTGGCGTTAAACGATAATATGACATTTACAAAAACTTATACAAATAAATATTTATTCATGCTTATATTGCTACTTACAAAAGGGGATGATTTTTCTCGTTTCTACCATACTTTAGAAGAAGCGCTTTTGCAAAATGTGAAAACAATTAATTGGCTGTCAGTGCTATTAGCCATTATTGTTATAATTTTTGAGAATCCACTATTAATCAAAGCAAAAAATTTTGTTTCGGTTATTAAAAGCCATTAATTATTTAAAGAAAATGCCCCTATCTTTAAATTGGCGACAATATTTCTTTTTTGCTGATATAAAGTCCACTTGACTTTGTATCAGCCGAATTTTTCCTGTTTTCGAGACTAACATTGCAATATAAGGGAGCAGCATGTTTTTTGAGTTTTGAGAATTTGAACAGAATAATGTTGATTTAGTTTTACTCTTTTAAATATTTATAAGTTTTCTTTTTAATTTCCAATATAACGACCCTGATTTCTTTAGAAATAACTGAAACATTTTACATAATTCAGAGCAAAATTGTTAATTATTGTAATTTAACAAGATACACTAACTACTTCAGTTTTCTTTTGTTTCCCAATAAGAAGATAAAATTAATTTTCTCTTTATCAATAATAAATATGGCAAATTATGTCATGAACTTGGTTGCTAAAATGTAAAAAAAAAAAAAAAAAAAAAAAAAAACTGCCATAATCATTATTTGTACAGAAAAGTTAAGTTTTATCTCCCTTTAGCAAATTTCGGAAATTGAGACAGGTGACAGGACCTTATAAGTGATAAAATGATGAATTTATTACACATTTGTTATTGATATCTGAAATTAGAGAATAAATGAAAATTCTATCTGATTTGTAGTTTCAACATTTCAAAGTAAATTTAACTGGGCTATGATCTCAAATGTTTACAGTTGCTAGAAATTTAATGGCGCTTTGGAAAGTTTTGCTTCAAATTTAGAAGGGTATTTCCCAGTTCAAATAGACAAGGCGATTAATTTGGTGTGAACGTAATTTTCACCCATGTTTAAGTGTCGAAGAAGACTCAAGAGAAAGGACGCTTGATTCTCTACAGATTTAACATGTATTAGTACCGAAGACGTGAAGTCATTTCAATGGAGTCAAGTCTCGAAACCATGATCTTACCATTATCAAATAATTATAATTTTTTTTTGGATTTCTTAGGAATATTTTGGTAATGAATCTAATTAATAAAATTTTCATTAATTAGATGTTCGAAGAATGGTATTTGAATAAAGATTGGTTCTTTCTACTGTTATCCGATACATATAGTTTGCTATGACAAAATTAGAAGAGATGCATATTGAGATAGATAGATATCAAGAAGATTCGCAATAAGCTTAAAAAGTAGAATAGTTATGAATTTATAAAGTTATTCTGCATTCTTCTTTTAGAATAATATAGAATGAAGTTACAATTGCGAGATATTTCGAATGAATATGGTTGAAATATCACTAATGGAATCTTTTTCATTTGATTGATGTTCAGAAGAGAAAAATGCTAAAATTAATCAAGTTCATACTTAGAGAAATAAACATTTTAAGTTTTTATGAGAGTTAAAAGAAAAGCAAAAGAAATAAAATTACTTACGGTATGTGTGATTCGTTCCTACTCCTGAAAATATCATAAAATATAAATTCATGATTATTATAACAGGGAAGTGATAAATAAAATAAGCTAAAAAAACTTTGAGCAGTTTATATTAAGTTCATAAACTTCATCTAGATACAATAGAGGAACGGAATATGTAAGTAATTGAATTGCTTATATCATTTATTCAAGTAATCTCCAATTGTTTAAAAAATTCTAACAATTATTTTCCGCTCTTTATTTTCAAAATTCATGGAATTTTGTTTTAATGTCAAGTGAATCTGAATCAGACGCTTGAAAAAGCTTAGATTAACATAAGATTGTCGTAACGTGCAAAAAGTCGATATTTCGAGTTTCAAACATTGGTGGCATGTTTAAACAAGAAAACCGTGAACTTATATGGAATATAAGGAAAAATTTTTGGTGAAGAAAACAGAAATACTTTTAAATATCTACGTGAAAGCGTTTATCTTTAGCAATGGCTTATCAAGAAAAGTGGAGTTCAAGGTCATTCATTAAAGGTATCATTACATTAAATTCCCTCTGATGAAGACTTTTCTGAATTGCTAATATGAAAGTTTACTTTCTTGGAATAGATCTAATTAAAAAAAAAAGGAAGAAAAAATCGTGATTAACTACAGAATTATGCTCTATGTATTTCAGATGAGGCCGAATTCTACATCAGGATTTTGAATTGATTGACCTCTGAAGTAGAAAGAAGAGAAAATTCAGACTATATGGAATTGTCAAAACTTTATATTATGCTTTTCTTAACTTTATATACCTGATGTTGATCACAATAAAGAAGAAAGCTATTAAAAATCATCTGTTTTGATTTTTTTAAAGATCTAGTTTAACTGAATAATATCATATAAACAGTAATATAGTGTTGTAAATTTTTTTCATTACATAAATCCATAACTACAAATTCTAAGCAGTTTTCCACTTCTGCCTTGAATATGTTTATTTTTCCATATTACCTCCTTTAAACTCGATGTCTCTTTTTTTGAAAAAAATATCTGCTTTTACCTAAATGAGACATTTTTCTTAAGTAAAGCAAAATTTATAATTTTGTACTAATGGGGTTACTGAAATAAGCGATTAAATTAATCTGATTTTATCTAATTAATATAAATTTTTCATGCGATGATAAAAATACTAAAATATTTATTATTTTGAAAAATAATTAACAATTCAAGTTTAACAAACCATAATTTTATAATTCCATGTCGGCTTACAATATTAATAACATACTAAAAATATTCAAATAGGTTCGAAAAATATTGCTCAATTAAATAGATAGTATTAGACAGTCTGGAGCATATGAAAAATTGAATCAAATATTTATATCTCTAATGTTATATTATTGATCTATAATTACAATAATTTTATAAAGTATTAAAATTTCAACATTGATTGAAATTAGATTCATACTTTCGCTATAATGGCGGAATAATGGTAATGAAATCACAAACTACGCATATGAATTATGGAAACTGTACTATAATTCTTTAGAATTCTTTTAGAGATAATTATTTTAAAATATATAATTATGATTATGTTATCAAACCTTTTTAAAATAGCCTGGAGAGAAATTTAAGCTATGTATATTGAAAAAAAAATGTGGGAAGAATTTCACATTACCCATCAAGAGATAGGGAGATTTGAGAATGATATTTTAGTAACATAAATGTAAAAATATAAAATTAGATGGGGAAAATTAATCAGGACATTTTATGAAAGCTTAGTTGTATATTAAACTAGATATCAGCAGATAAGACAAAATGATTGTGAATATTTTTATAAATATTTTTCCTTACCTGGGACAGTGTGTCCTGAAAATAAGACAGTAATACATTTTTTTAAAAAAAATGAATCACATAAGTTTAAAAATTGACATATTAAATAATCAATTTAAACACTTTCCATTTTTCAATTTCTTTTACATTTCCTTTAAGAAAACGTTCCTTTTACATTCCCTGTTTAAGTTTTTATCAGAGCAGGGAATGTGTATTTAATCTCATTAAAACACAAATTTTTCTTTATTTGTCAAAATTTACTGAGAAATAAATAAATTTTTTTAAAGAATATAGAGTCATCTGTTTTTAAGTTTTGAAATGTTTCGCACAATTTTTCGTTAACTACACAGTGATAGATAAAAACACACAAAGGTAAAAAACAAATGAAAATTAATGTACTGGTTCTAAAAAGAACCAGTACATCAACAAAAGTTGATATAGCACTACAGAACTCTTATGAATAAGTAAATTCTCAAAAACTGCATAGCTTGTTTATCGACACCATGTTTAGTGCAGTTTGATTAAATAGCGACCTTTGTGTGATTAACCCCAAACAATTTTTTCAACATTTATGTGTTTTTCGAATTTCTATAATATAGCGTTTATGAGTTAAGAAATATTTTGCTTCTTAAAATTTGGATTTTTTAAAAAAAAATAATCTAGCATTATGGCAAATCAATTTTTTTCCCATCTGCAGTTATTTTGTTTTTATAACAGCATTATTCTAAGACAATATTTCCATATGCGACTTGTTTAAATTAAATATTTAATAATAATATTTAATTTTTTTATAATTTTGCTTAATTTGTTAATTTGTTTAATTATACATTTATTTCATTGAAAACTCAATTTTCCAGTTTTGTAAATAATTGCGATTGAATATAAATAAGATTTAAAAAAAGATATAGATTCTGAAATCTCTATGCAGAGAATCTGAAAGCTTGCTAAAAATATTCAGATTTTTAATTTTTTTTAACAAAGGAATACTTATTGGAAATTTTTTTACTCTCTTCTTACAAACTCAGCAACACTGGTCTCCGCGAAATTTTCTTGTATACTCTTCAATTAATCTACTTGCATTAAATTACCTGAAATTGGTGAAAAATAGTTACAGAATAATCTATTAAAGGGCGATCTTTGGCAGTTAATCTCTTGGATGCAGTTCATACACAAGTACCAGAATACAGAATGTGCATTTAAAATAACCTATTTCTAACCGACTGAAACAAAATTTGCAAAAGAACAACAATTACTTCCATAAAATCATATACTAAATTTCATATATTTAAATCATTATATTTTTGGTTTATAGAGATTAATGCTTGTGAAAATTCAGACCAATAGATGATCAATTCCATTCACTTATTTAGTGCTAAGTTTTACAGATATCTACGCTTTGGATATTAAATTTGTATAACACACTTTATCTAGCTATCTCTCTTCGTTTTATAGCTATCGCGTTAATTTATAATTGGACAGCAGAACAGATAGATTTCTTTTGAACGAATTTTCATTTGTTCAAAATTTGAGAGAAATTGGTGCAAAGCCCATTCACCGAATTTATCCGTCTAGCCAAAGCGGGGTTGAGTTATCTTGTGCACTGTAAGACAGACAAACTGCTATAATTCCAAAAAAGTTTTTTTTTCGAATTCAAGGAGGTCTGTAGCATGTAGAATAATTAAAATCTGGAATTCTAATTTTTAACAATTACAATACATTCTCTTTGTATTTCAGATTAATGAAGACTCAAAACATTAAACGATTAAAGAAATAATAAAAATTTTATAAAAGGATGAGTAGGAATGTTCTTTCAAAACTTTTAATGCCATAATCAGAAAAAGTTCACATTTTTTAACAGTAATTAACAGTAGTACCTCCTTATTTCAACGTCTTTTATAGAATTAAACATCTTCACATTTAAAATTTAAAAAAATTATTAATATAATTTATTCTTAACTTATATCTTACTCACTACATGAAATCAATAGCTGAATTCAATTTTATATAAAAATCTCACTGAAAGTTAGAAATGGAATTCGTAGAACAGAAGCCAAGAATAATATCTGAGCAACGCACCGGGTAAAGCAATGGTTAGCAATTAAAGGAAACTTAATTCACATCAGGTTATTCTAAAGTTTCTATTGCAGTAAAAATTGGTGAAAGTTTCTTTTCTTTAATTTACATTTCTTCTTTTAAGTGAAAAAAATATTTTTTTTAGGGAATGGGATACACACATTTTTTTAATAAAAACAATTCTGTTCATCATTTAGAAATCTTGTTCGATTTCCAGATATCTGACTCGATATATAGACTCTTATTACAATTATAAAATTACTGTAAGGATAGATTTATAGAGATTTGGAATAAATGGAGAGACTCATTTACACTATTGAAAATATGTGATATTAGTAAAATTTTTAACCACATCAAAACAAAACAATTACTTACTATTGAGCTTTACTTTACCTGAAATATAAATCATAAAAGCGTATTAAAAGACTGTAGACATAATGTATGCTGTATATGCAAATGCCTTTATATCCTTAGAAGTAATGTGAAAACTCTTTTTTTTATTGGCTTGAGGAATATAATTAATACAACGTATTTTTTAAAAAGTTGTTATGCTCTTTATCATAATACAAATAAATGAGAAAGCGATGCAATAAATACTTATCAAAAATGAGTACTTTCACTCATAGTTTTTTAAAATAAAAATGAGTAATTCTTTTCAAATACAAAATATAAAAACTAATAGCTACTTTTGTATTCTATCAATTGAAATTCCAGTAGAAAAATGTTGTTTGAGTAGTATACTATATTTGACCTTTTTGTGTAAGGTCAAGGTCTTGAGGTCTTTTTATGATAATACTAAACCATTTTATGAAATTATTTAATAATTTCTTAAAAACAATACTTAATAATAATAATAATTATAATAACTGACAAATAAGATATTTTTAGTAGTCTTATGTTTGTGATTACAAAAAGCAAGTGAAAAGAATACAAATTTTTCCTAAATAAAAGCTACACCTGTTCTTTCGAGATTACTTTTCTTCGTCTTTGCGTGTCAAAATATCTTGAAAAGCGTTCTATTCTTTTTATGCCAGAATTAATAGTTAACGGTGTTAGGCACTATAGCATATAGAGCTGATTTTACTGTGCTCTCTTATTCTATCATTTACTGTTTATATAATGCTTTTAAGTTTCAAGAGTTTATGGGCGTACTGCATAGTATTTGTTGCTGATAGCTGTGAAATTTACTTATGTCTACTAAAAAAATCATTGACATACATCAAACAATCCAGTAATATTATCATAATATATTTGGTAAGTTAAACATTAAAAAAAATATAAGCATTCACTATTTTTATAGAAAAATTCACTGTCTTAACTTAATTTGATCTATAAAGAATTCTTCATTAAAAAACCTATATTTATTGTTTAGAATGATAATAACTCTTGATACGAACGAGCTTCATTATAAAAAATGTATAACCTGGGAATGATCTCCACAAATATTTTCAACACATCTTTTAATAAAAAGTTTATCCTTTTCAGCAGCATAAAATTGTCGACTTTTCGAATTTCTTGTATGACACTGGCATACAATAGCTGCGAAATATCAATCATTGACGCAAATCCTCCATTTTTACCATTCTATCGTGGGATTCTTGGCCAGTATTTTGGAAATTAATTCCTGGAACGCCGTTAATAGTACCCGAAAATCAAATTTATGTTTTATTTATGTTTTTTGCAACCAATTTGAGTCAAAACCTGACACAACTGTAATTATGAAATCACATGCTAAATTTTACATAACTAAGTCTTTGTGTTTTTGAGTTGCCACGTTTACATACTTGTGAAAATACAGACGGTCAAATCCCCTTGAAAAATTTGATTCCAAATTTAAAGCAGATCAACATGTTAGCTACTAAATCGATGTACTAAATTTTAACCGTCTAGCTCTCTTCGTTTTGAAGCCATCGTGTTAACGAATATTCAGATATCCTGACGGATAAAATACCTCTGAATAAATTTTACTCAAATTTGATAGAAATCCACAAATTTGTTGTAGAAGTCGTATTTCAAATTTGAACCAGTCTACTCCAAAGCGGTTTTCACCGATTATATTTACTGACCGGCAGATATAGTGGCAAAAATATGTCTTTGAAACTCAGCCAACTATGAAACGTCAAAATCTCAAATGCGAATTTTTTAACGATTGCGATATTTTCTGTACACTCTGCATACAAGAAAGTAAAAGGATTCGAAATTTATTTGTTAATTAGTTTTATTGAAGAAGAGTAACAAAATAAATTTAAAATTTACTTACTTTTGTCTACATTTTTTCCCAGATTTAATTTGCTAAGATCTACATCGCTCAAATCCTCTAAAAAGGAAATGATTAAAAATTTGGTTGATGTCAAAAATTGTAATAAAGATTAACTATTTTTAGCCTTTAAAAAGTCTTGAATTGCTTTAAAATATTTTTCGAAAATTGTTAATTCAAAGTTTTGGTAGAAATTGTTATTGGTCATCTATTTTTTTGTAAACTACTAAAATTGCATTTTTAAAAACCTTTTATTAAATTTTTGTCGAATTAAAATCACTTAAAAGTTTTTTTAATTTGAAAAAATTGATGATTTCATTATTGAAATGTTAAAAATATTTTTCACTAATTTTGAAGAATAATAGTTTTGTATAAATATGGTTATGATGAAACATTAAGCATTTTTGTGTTAAAAGATAAAAATAAAATATTCAGTTAGTAGGTTTTAGGAATGGAATGAATCCTATAATAAAAAAGTGAGTTGTTTTTAGCTATTATTGTTGTAACACAAAGAAAAATATTCAAATAAATGCCAGATACTTAATTAAAATAAATTTATATTTTTATTTATTTCACAATTATAGATTGCTTTTTCGCATCAGTTAATGAGAAATTTAAAAGTATATTCTCTTTCTAAGTTTCTTTAATATTAAAATTACAAAATTAAAATACATTTTATTATTTGAAATTTGTAAAAATATATTAATTTACTGCACTCTTATATATGAGGATCATAAATATTTGTACGGTATTGTATCGCAAAGATACAAAAAATGTAATTAGATTTTTATTGTTATGTTTTGATGTTATGTTATGTTCCTTTCTTCACCTCAAAATTAATTACACAAAAAATTTTCATTTCATATCAAAGTTTCACCAAATTAATTTAATTGCTCAACATGAAATAAATGCTTAATAGTATAAAGTAAATCAAGTAATTATTTTTTGTAAACGTATGTTCTTGTGTGGTTTTGATAGAAAAAAAATTAATAATATAAAATTGCAATTAAATCTCATGAACCATTAAGCTAACCACCATAATGTTCATTATAGGATTACTTAAAAAAATTACTGAGGATTTATAATGTAAATGAGTTAGATCGTTGAGAGGTTAAAGATAATCTTTTTGATATAAAAATATATGCTTACCGCCTGGAGGGATAGTGAAATCTAATGAAAGAGGAAGTATCAGTATAATAATGTTTCTTAAAAATTATAACTAAAGCTATTATGACAATTTTTGTTATAATAAAATTTTAGCTCCATATGAAAATTAAAGATTTAATTAATATCGCTTTAAAATTCTAGTTAATGGAATTTCAGTTTTCACTGACAATACTTAAAAATTCTACTCTCTTATCAATGATTATTATTACTTTTAAATTCCCATTAAAAGAATTACTGATTATTATTAATATTTAATTTCAATTAATTAAATTTATTAAAATTAAATTTATATAAATATTTAATTGAAATTAATTTAAAATAAAATTATTAATTATTTATGAAGCTGAATGTTTGAAATGAATTGAAAAAAATATAATGTTTACGATTTTTTACATGGTTGTAAGTATTAGGTACAACTAACAAAAAAAATATTTAGTATGATAAATTTTAATCCAATTTATTAAGAGTAGCATCAATAAAAAATTGGTTTGATTTTGCAGAAAAAAAGAGATTGTGAAGAAAAAGAAACGAATATTCTGATATGTTAAAGTGGTTTTTTGGAAGTAAATAAACAGCTTAGGGTAGAATTTAAAGAATATGTTAAAAAAAATGGTAATATTTTTGATTCCCGAGGAAAATAATATAAAAGTTTAATTAAAGAGAATACATATTGTTTTAGTTAAAAAATAAAAACAGTTTTGCATGTTTATAAATTTCCTGTAATAAGAGTTAATAGTCTCTTTTAATTTCACTTGCGCCAAAAATTGAAAATAAGATTTATTTCTTTTACAATGGAAGCAAATATAATTTACAAAAATAAGAAGAGTGGAATTTCACTACGGTGATTTTAGATTCCAAATTCAAAACAATATTTCAAAAGACTATTAATATGTATCATTCTAAAGTTTTAATCAATAAATTATCATAGATTATTGATAATTCTGATTTCTTAATACAAATATGATTTTTTTTATTTGTTTTTGCTTTTCTTATATTTACTCTTTCGCAAGAAATAAAATCTCGAAATAAAAAAAAGCACTCCTAAATCATCAGCAACACCAATCAAGTAGTGATTATGCATAAAATATACAACGTTGAATTTTCCACAATATTCAGCCGCTTATACTTACCGTACGTTTTGGCTTCGCCTGCAAAATAAAAAAAACATGATATTAATGTCAAATATTTGTTACAATTATGTATCAAAACAAGAAAAATAAAGATTCAAACATATTATGAATATGAAAATGTATGCATTGAATCCATTTTTTAAGATTTTAATTAATTAATTTAAGAATTTAATTAATTTTATCATTTTTTTCTTTGATAATTTCAGAAAATATTACAGATCAAAATAATTTTCACATAATCGGGAAATTAAAAATTCTTTTTCTATGATATATATTTAGTTGTATAAAACATTCCTGTATTTTTAAAACTGAAAAAATACATTTAGATATATTTTGCAACATTTCTTTTTATTGCTGGAATGGAATTTAAATTACTTGAATTAATTGCAATATTTTATCTCGAGTTTTTTTTCATTATTGATAACAATAGTGTGAAAATCTGACTCTCTTTTAATATTGTTTTTTTCTTAAATCAAAATTTAGTAAATTTTTATTTAATATTAGGCTGTTTACAGATAAAATTAACTGTAATAAAAGCGGAGGTGGAAATTGTACAACTGTGCACTAAATTTTGTATTTAATATAAAATAAAAATATATATAATTACAATAAAAATCCAATGATGAATGATTTCACTTATTATTTTCATACATTTTCTGATCATTATTTGATTCGGCGAGCAGATTATTAGCTTTCTCAAAGTTTTATCATACCGACTTTTGTATTAAAGTTCAAATTACAATTAGAGAAAATTGATAAATAGAACAATAAACAGAGCAGGCGAAGACAAGTAAAAGAATACAAACTATATTTGTATTGAAATTTAAATATAATTTCCTAAAGGGGTCATTAAAATCAAGCTATGCAGAAGAAATTTCATTGAAATTTTATATTTTACCAAATAATGCATAAAATGTGCATAAATGCATAAATGTAAAATTACATGCATAAAATGTTATGTAATAAAATGTAAGTAATAACTCAATTTATGTTATGTAAAAAATCAATTTTTAAATGGTGCCTATGACATATTTAAAATTCCCAAATGGAGTTTTAAATGTCGAATTTCTATAGATAAAAATTATTATACAAAAAATGAATTTAAGCTTATAAATTATTTCTTCCCTAATTTTTTTAATTACTTATGTTAACTCATTATGGTTATATATATATATATCCCTAAATTATTTTTCGTTCGATTTTTATTTTTCATTTATTGAATTCAATGCAGTAAATGAGGTTTTTTTTTATAAATATTTCATATAATTAATAATAATAACTACAAATCCAAGAAATATGAAAAAATGGCAGAAAAATATTTTAGATGTTAATAACTTCCATATTTATTTCAGAGCGTTTTTCCTAAGAATGATAAAAGCAATTCTGGTATATATTTACGAACTAATTTAAACTTTAAAACAGTAATATGTTCATAAAAAAAAAGATAGTATTCGGCCCTTACTGTTTGCAGTTTTAAAGAAAGTATTCAACAATATTTTCTATTTTATCATAGATGCTTTTCGAAATTTAAGAATTCTTGCTCTGAAAATTATTTTATCAAAGTTGTAAATGCTATTGTTACTGAAATTTTGACATAAACAGAATATTGTATGATAATATTTGTCAATTATAGTCATAATCGTAAGAAGTTTTAATTTTTATTTCTGATTTTGTAGATTTAACTTTCAAGCTGTGACCGTTGAAATTATTACTATTCTGTGTTCCATCTGTAAATATGAATATTATATATTCATTTTATATTAAGTGTCTTATCATTTAAATTTTAATTACTAAATTATTAAAGCTTCATTCATGAAAATCTTACGCGGCGTTTTATACATTATTACTTAGGGGATATCTATGATAATTTGCAAATTTATCTAATAAACAAAAGCATTTTCTATTAACTTTCTTAACTAATTAAGAAGAAAATCTAGATTATCAAATCTAGTTAAAAATAATTCTCTGTAATAAATTAAGAATAATTTTTACCAGGCAAGACGTTGAAAGCGGAAAATTATTACAATCTTTCTACATGCCATTGCTTAGTATATAAAGAAACTTGCAAAGTTCGGATTTCTCCCGTTTCTATTAAATTTATATGTTTATCACCATTCTTGGATTTCTTTTTTTCTCTAACAGACTTTTAAAACGCCTAATGCATGAGAAACATTTGTAAATGGCTTATGGAATAAAAATAAATATGAAGAAGAGAGTTTTTTTGGCATAAAAAGAAATTTTTAAATTTCTGGGCGTGGCATTAGACGAGTATTTATAAAACTTTAGCCTTTTTCTATGTTTTATACTTTTTGTTCTACGCATTAGGAAGGATAATAGAGAATCTACTTTATATGACGCATTAAAATACAAACATAATAAATTTAAAATTTAAAATCTGCACCTATCGTGCATTTATACGACTTTTCTACAATTGAGCGGTGCATAAATAATAGATTTTAACAAGAATGCCAATCTACACACCAAATGACATGATATATCATTTTTATTTTCATTTTTAGACAATAGGCGTCCATCTCTCGAAATATACATCACTAAGTAGAAATCATAATGATGATAAAAAAAAAGATTTTTATGATTGCATTCAAGAGAAAATTTTATGTTTAATGTGTTGCTTTGAATATGGCTTCGCAGATGCAAATAGTCAGAAATGTTTTTTTTTTTATAAAATAATTTCGTTTTATATTTTATAACACTTAAAATGACGATGTCCAGAAATATATCTGTTGATATATGTAAATAAATTGTATGAAAAATGATACTATTTCTTCAGAACGAATTACTTCAATGAACTTGAATTGTGATTTTTATTTTCATCTCTCTTTTATCCAATAGTAATTAATACAAAAAAAATCACGTTAATGAATTAGCAATCTTCTTATAAATTATAAAATCTATTTCAAATAAAATTTATATCAGTTATATATCAACATTGCATTGAATTCAGTAGCAGTTTCAAGATATGCATAAGCATCATTTTTATATATGTATTAAGACAATAAAAATCATAATAATATTTCTTCATTCATGTACGTACAGAAATTGCATTACATTTGCTTAATGAATTTCAAGCAGAAAAATCACTCATTTCATAAGCATAATCAAACAGAATAGTTTTTCTTAAAATTAGGGAAATATAGAAATAATTTCATACATAATTCTTGCGAATACATTCAAAAAAATATCTGCATGGAGGCTCAAATATAAAATAATATAAATATGAGAATTATATAATTTTTTTTATAAAGATATAACAAAACTCCCCGTAATTATTCGTTCGTATGCTGGCTACTATCAATAATCATTAATTAGTTTACGGCAAGTGGTATTTGGAATTAAGGTTGAATTTAGAAAAATATAATTATACTAATGTCTCATTTCAAAGCAATCTGAAGGATATTTTGGGACGAGTTTCGTATTTTAGAACTCTGTAGAATTATGAGAATGATATCTGAACCTAAAACTCTGTCTTCAGACTTTTGTACCATACTAATGAGATGATATTTGAGTTTTGACATCATATTTAAGAAGCACCAAGGTCACAAATATGGCATATATTTGACAGAGTTCAGTTTCAAACTTGCAACCATCTGGTTTCGAATCTTAATAAAAAACATATGGAAATTAAATCCAGAATCGAATTAAATCTTATCAAACATCAATGGCGTTGAATGATGGCCGAAATTGATCGTTATAGCCAAATCTATTGATATTCCTTATGGCAATATTTAAAGATTATAGCATTGCAGTTATATTATATATTTAATTCATTTATTATTTTATTACAATTTAATATTAATTTATATACGGATGTCCTTGAAAATCCGAATTCTAAATCAAAGACACTTTGAATATAATCAGTGGTATGAATATAATCTAATATATAGTTTTTAATTTGGAAATTCTCCAATAAATTATTTTTGTGAAACTTAATTTGAATTATTTACTTACTTTCTGGAAAAGTGAGGCCAAAGAATGCAATACTGATGCATAGTATTACTGTCTGTAGGGAAACCATTTTGAAACGATTCGCTGACTTCAGAATTCTATACTAACCGATAGAATTCTGTCATTGGAATTTATTAAAAATTTTATAGGCTTATATAGACTATTGCGCATTGGAATGAATGCAGCTGTATTGAATCATCTGTTAAAATGTGATCAAAAAGATTGCTTATGATAGCGTTATCTACAGATCTAAAAATTTATCGATAGCAATCAATGTTGTCTGAGAAACGATATTTAAGGAGGTGCTTTTACGAGAAGTTTTATCTTTTTATCTCCAATCGATGGAAGAAAGAGATCATACAATTCCAATGTAACTATCTATATGATACATAAAACAGTCTAAGGAAAATATAGTTAAACAGGGTTATACAGTAATTAAAATAAGCATTGGCTTAAATGGATGCGTGATGTTCATATTCAAACTAAGCCTTTTGAAATTCTTTGGGATAAATATCTGTAGTTTCATAGAAGAATCAATAAGAGTATTTTTCAGGATATTTTAAGTTTTCACCGAAAATATTTAGAATATAATAGTTTTTTTTCATCTTCATATAAGAAAATTCTACTTTCTATCATCTCAATCATGTAGTTATTTTACCATTAATTTGATATACATTATCCTATAATCTAGATGATCTAATATTCAATAACAATTTTATCATACGAAAATAAATCTGCAAATGATTATAAAAATTGCATGCTATAAAAGTATAATGTTGTGGTATTTTTAAAATTATAATGTTGCATTTCTTTGCCTTTTGCTTTTATTACATTAATGAATTCATTAAAATTATGAATATTTGATACATGATTTTTAAAACGTATAAAATTATTTTAACCCTAGAATGCATGACTTTTTATTTTTTTACAAAAAATATATGTGTTTTGAGTAATTGCATGTAATTTAGAAAAATTATTTAAAAATTTAAAAAAATTATTTTTTTAGTAAAATTAAAAAAATAATAATAAATTGTAGCAAATAGCTACATTACGAATTGAACAATATTCCAGTGACACAAATTATATTATAACAATTCTGCTACAAAACTAAAAGCTCTTTTTTTTTATCAATATACAGTTTTTACAAAAAATAAATATTTTAGTAGTATTTCTAATTGTAGAATTATTCATAAATACCCATTCCGGTATTTTTCTATGTTTACAGATTAAATTTAATTCTAGCATTTTTATTGCCATAGTATATGTAGTTCTTTTCTACAAATGCTTATCAAAAGCATTTAAAAAGGATTGCCAAACATTCATTGTTTCCCTTTTGAACCCTTTATAAATGTAAATAAAAACTTGTAGTAAAATGGTTACATGAGGCACTATAGGGTTAAAACACTTCTTAATTTTAAATTTAGTTAACCATGGATAAATATATCGTTACATCAACATTAGAATTACCTTTAAAATTTTTAAGTTTCTCACTAGTTCCTGGGGTATTATTTGCCGGTTTATCAAACATTAAAAATTGATATTGTGAGGCTTTTCTTTGCATATGTTTCAGAAACATTCTACAGGATTCTTAATTTGGGCATATGTTGATGAATCTATTAAACTTTGTGCATTTGATGAACAGAGCAGCCAGCAGTTCTTCAAAGCACTTGAAATAAATCTTGTAAAAAATTTTGATCAAATGAAGAACGAATTCCTTATTGGGTATTTATAACCCCTAAAAACAAATTCATGACTTAAAAAATATTTATTTTATTACTTTGAAAGCGAAGGAGGAAAAGAAGCAACCAAATCTGGAAGTAAAAGATGGAGAAAGCAAATACAAAAACAAATTGTACCGAATTTTATGAATTCCTGGAGCTATTACAGGGCTCATCTTAATTACTGTATTATTGTTCGAAAATAACATACAACCTACTGGTAAAGCTGCAGAACTTTATAAATAATTTCGTATGCTTAATTCTTCCAAATAAACACAATTTTCGCTAATACGTAAGTGTATCATAAAAATCTAGAAACAGTATTTCATTCAATGGATACATTTTCCATAAACTGATAAATGCATTATCTTTCGTTTATTTGTAATCTCATTGCTACTTTAAAAAATAATTTTTGGCTATACATTCAATAAATATTGGGAAAACGATTTTAAATTTAGCATTCAGTTTTTTTTAAAAAATAAAATAGGAAAATGAATATGATCTCCCGAATTATAATTTTTTCTGAATTTACATATTTTGCAGTGTATGATGCGCCTTTTTAAGTTTGTGATTTCATCTAACTTTTTAATTTGTGCAAAGAATGCAATTTTTTACAAATCACATAGACTTTGTAGTTAAATAAAACCGAAGCAAAAATTGAAATGTTTTTAAACATTGGTCAAACAGTCCTTCCAAAAAGTGAGTTCTCACTTTTGAGAGAGGGGAGCTTCCACCTTATTCCTCTTCTAAAATTTTGAAAATGTCAAAACTTAAGATGGTGTTCTTTTGCTTATAAATCAAGCTGCAATTATGATTTTTTTTGTAAATATAGGTAATAAATGTTTCTACATATTATTATATTAGATTAAAACTGATATCTGGAATGGTTTTCTTGTAATAATATAGTTCATATGAAAATAACCGTAAAATAGGAATTTTTATATAATCTTTTTTATTAAAGGGAAACTCTAGTTTAACTATTCAACAAATAAAAGTTTCATTGAATAGTCGAACTAGAAATGAAATATTAAATACTGTTCAGTTAAAAAATCGAAATATCGCACTGTCTTTTATTTTGCTAGACCAGAGCTGTTCTTACAAACCTAAGCGACCCAGCTTACTTTTTAAAAAAAAGTGTTGTTCATTTTGTTCGAAAATATGTAACAGAGTTAAATACCAAAGATTTACTGAACACCAAATAACATATAACTTTCTGTAAACGTTGAATTTGAAGCATCTTCATTAATAAAATATTTATAAATATTGAAAGTATGAAAAAAATTTAGATCCCATTTCAATATATTCTTATCTATTTAAAAGCACTGTAATCATTATTTTTTATATTATGAAATATGCAATTATTCTAGCCTTACGTTTTAAATACTATCATCATCAACTTCGATGAAAAATATTAGATTAATTAAAGATATTTGTTTTCGCCTTGGTAGTTCGCCACTTAAAAATGTAACATAGGTTATGCAAGAAAAAAGTATTTTCGAATGAAAGGCGTCTAACTGCCGATGTACCCTTTTATCGATCGGCTTTATGATGAATGATGGAATTTCTGAACTATGGAAAATTGCATAGTATGAAGTATCAATAGTCATAATGTTTTCAGGGTATGTTCATGCAAGAATTATCTAGGCACGGTACACAGCCTTGAGGCTTATTTAATAACAAATGAAACATTCATTTTAAATGCAGATGGTTGAATGCTCCACCACAACTTTAATATCAAGTAGCCATTATTTGTTTACATTAAAAAAACAACAACCAAGAGTAGATTTAGTCATCAAAGGAAAACATTTCGATTATGACTTCAATACTTTTATCCAGTAGCATTATACTTTATTCAAATTAAGAGTATGGGTAGTTTCAATTTTCATTTGAATTGCTTTAAAGAAATGCTTCAAATGCTTCAGGTAACAGGACAATTGCTTTACACCAAGCGTTGTCAATTATACTTTCAAGGTATGAACGTACTTGAAAACAACAAAAGCGGATTTTCATAAATTTACTCAGGATAGTTTCTTTGCAATTTCCTATTCAAGCAAAAAATTGGAACATTTTTTTTTTTACATTGTGAAACGGTGATGAAAAATCTTAAAAGTATAGAAGGCATTATACAAAAAGATAGGCTTCTGCGGTAGATTTTTGATAAGTGGGTCTGTGTTCTATAAATATGTTTGAGAAGAAAATAAAAAATACAACTGAATCCTCCCAACTAATAATAATAAACATATTGAATTGAGAATAGAATACAACTTAGTGGAGCATACTACAAGAAATTTGTAGTATTATTACAAAGCAACTGTAATCTTTTATTGATTTGCATTTTTTTTCTCATTGGCATTATCTTTTTTAGGTATAATTTTGTCAGACATTACGAAGCTTTATTTATAAAAGCCTAAGCAAAGAATCGTACCTGATATTATAAAATTTTACTATTTTAAGCTGAAAAGAGCTGTCGTGGCTAAGACAATGTCTTTATCATTTCTACATTAGTATGTAGAGAAGAATTGTATCATGTGACTTATAATGCAACTTTTTCAGTGAACACTTTACACTGTTTATTCACCTAATACTTTACAATGTTGCACGCATTCGAGATTACAACAATACACATGCTTTATTTAAGAATAGTAGTGTTACGAGATAAAATAAAGAAATAAGCATTTTGTAATATCTTGAATATAGTAACAGAACTATCAATTGGCATCACTGGCAATTTATATTTTGTTCCTAATGGAGACAAGTGTCCTTACACAATCAGTAGTGCTTCCAAAGTCATGGTTCTTAAGTTGTGTCGGCACCACTTGCAGATCTTACGTCAAAAAGCATTACGGTCATGAATTAATAGTTGTTTTTTTTCTTAAGTTCGAATTAGTCAAAGTAGTAAATTATGAGGGCGTTAGATGAAGCATATTTCAAGAGACGCAATTTTTACTGTGTTCACAAACTCGTTGATTTTCAAGAAATTTTCAAGCAACCGCGGTATGCCATTTTACAACTATTTAGAGAATAAACGCGTATAGTAACAGAAAATCCTGAAGTACATATTGCCCATGTGGCAGTAGAAGTATATAAGAAGAATAGCAAGGAAGTAGTGATTGGCTCTTCCTCTGCTTTGCTTTTCTCTCTTTCTGCTTTAATTAGGACGGGACAGATTCTCTTCTGCACAAAGAAGATAGAAATTTCGTCAAAATTATTTTTTACAACCCTGAAGATCGACAGGATTCTAGCCGACGGTAAAAATTATCTTCCGTTCCTTCAAATAATTTGCTTTTTTAACACAATTTCAGGGTTTAAGGAAAGAGAAAACTGCAGACAGTAAATTTATCCAGCCTCAGCGAATAACTGCAAGATCTATTACCAAGATCTTCAATTCCATAATTATAATGATATCGAATGGGACAGAGACGCTGCAAAAAAGAAGAAAAAACTTGAATAAAATACGATATAACTGGCTAGAAGGTCAAAGCTAATGCTAATGTTGTCCCCTTCCAATCATATCGGCACTTTCGTTACAATATCCTCTTGTAAACATGGTAGATAAATGGGTTGAATCCATAGGAATCGAAGACAATATACAAATCTTTGAAGCTCATATGCCTGATTAAAAGAGTAGTAATTGCATAGTGCATGGAAATTAATACGCCTTGATTAATAAAGTAGAGATCTATAGAACCCAAAGCCATAATAGAATCGAAGCAACAAGCATTGTGGAAAAAGATAATGATGTAATACAGAAAATTGAAAAAATATCATTATTTACTAAATTTTCTAGAAGGGGAAAAAATCAATGACTTCAAAAATTCTATTATTCTTCATCATGAAGCCGATCATCAGGAATAGTCTCATCACCAATTAGAAGTCTCTCATTCGAATGATGATATTCGGAAGCATTTCATTTTCATTGCTAAATTGCCTGAGTTTCATTATTAGGTGCACCAATTATCGAGGCAAAAATTCTAATCTCTAATATGGTAACCGAAGAGGAAGGTATTGATTTTATTCAATAAAAATTATAGCAAATATATTATCCTATATTATCCAGATAGAAAAAATATATTCATGATTACAGCATTTTTACATAAATGAAATTATACTGAATTATGATATAAATTTTTTTCACGCCTGATAATTATAAATCCTTTATTAATACTCCAAATTTAGTGTTTACAGAAAATTACGTTTTACTTGGTGTTCAGTAAATCTTGGATTTTTAATTCTGTTGCAGGGTTTCTGTCTCAAAATGAAATGTACAGAAATATTATTTTTTTCAAAACCAAGGTTGTATATGCTTTTAAAAGAAATGTTAGTAAAATAAAAATAAAATATAGTGTATAATAAACGTCTAACTAAATAGTATTTAATTTTTATAATTCAAATTTGACAGTAAAATAAATTCTTTTAAGAAGACACTTTAATTAAAAAAACATCATTGAAAAAATTTTCTATTTAACTGACAATTTTTATATAAAATATAATATTAGAGGAGAGCTTTATTGGATGTATAACCTTTAATCTAGAAAAATATCTATAAATTATTTAGCTTAAAATGAAAAATCTATGTTTACAAAAATTCCTTTTTCTAACTTATTTTATTAGCAAAATACAGCAATTTTAAAGAGTGATTGTTTTACATTTTCCGGGTCAGTTAGGTAGTTTGTTGGGGACGTGACACAAGAGAAATGTTAGCTAAAATGTTAGCTAAAATGTGCCAAATTCTTAAAAGTTTTTAATTCATGTCTTCGTCTCAAGATTTTCCCACGCTGTTGGAAGAAAGCTAGAGTTATTCTGATTCCCAAAAATAACGATGTCTGTATCCCGCATTTAGAGAACCTAAGGTGTATCAGTTTACTGTCAACTTTCGGTAAATGTTTTGAACGACTTATTATTAATATATTAGCTTGGCGTTTGCATAAAGATAATTATTTCAATAAAAATCAGTTTGGTTTTATGCCTCAAAAGTGCACTGAAGATGCTTTGTTAAACCTTAATAAATTTTTTTTAAAAGGAAAAAAGAAAAACCTTCATACAATCCTGGTTTTCTTAGATATTAAAGGTGCTTTTAATAATGCTTGGTGGCCTGCTATTATGCATCTATTAAAAGGAGCAAACATCCCTGACAATTTATTTGCCGTCATTTCTAACTTCTTGAAGGATAGAACTGCAAGCTTGTCCTTAGGTCACTCCTCAAAGGAGAGGGTTTTACAAAGAGGGTGTCCTCAGGGATCTGTTTCTGGGCCTTTTCTCTGGAATATTATTATAAATGATTTATTGGAAAAAATCGCAGCTTTCTCTTCTTGTGAATCGATTGCTTTTGCAGATGACTTGCTTCTTTGTTTTCAGGGAAAATCATTTCACGATACAAGCGGGCAAGCACAGATTACTCTTGATTTTGTATCGGACTGGGCAAAGGACCATAAATTAGAGTTCAACGCCATCAAGTCAAAAGTAATGGTCTTGGAGAGGAGAGAGAACCACGTTCGTAATAATAACCTCACCCTTAATGGAATTCCTCTTTGCTATGTGAAGGAATTAAAATATCTTGGAATTGTCCTTGATAGTAAATTCTCTTGGAAGCAACATATTTTACATCTTTCAAATAAATGTGAAAAAATTCTGTTTGGTCTTAGTAGAGTTGCTAGAAATAGTTTTGGTCTCAAATCTAATGTCTCATCCCTCATCTACAAACAGGGTATTGTACCATTTATTTGTTACGGTTCTCGAGTCTGAGGTACTGCTCTAAAGAAAAAAATAAATTGTCGGCTCTTGAGGAAAATTCAAAGGAGAATACTGCTAAGAGTTATTTCTGGGTATCGAACCATATCTTATGAAGCTGTATTTTCTATCTCCGGCTTTCCACCTATTGGCATCTTTATAAACCATAGTAATGAATTCAAGAACGCAACGAAGAACCTGGCCCATAAGAGTCTAGATGATTTCCTTCAAATTTCTGAACTTCCCCATCCTGCTGAAAGATTTCCTCTTAATGTAATTAGTTATCATAATAATATTGAAGACAACTTTCCCGTTGTCTGTTTTACAGATGGTAGTAAAATTAACAATAAGGCTGGGCTTGCATTTGTTGTTTTCCAAGATTACATAGAAATTGAAACTCATCAATTCAGAATAAGAGATGAATGCAGTGTTTTTCAGGCTGAATTGCTTTGCATAGCCCAAGCAGTTTCTTGGATTTGTGACAATGAAAACCTTTCATCAAAGTTCTTAATTTGCAGCGACTCCCTTTCATCTTTACATGCCTTAAATAACATCGATTCCCTAAACCAAATAATTGTTAAAACACAATCCAACCTGAGTTTTCTTCAAGGCAGAGGTGTGCAAGTTTCCTTTTCTTTTGTTAGAGGTCATACAGGAATCTATGGCAATGAACGCGCCGACTGGCTTGCCAAAGAAGCGACAAAACTTGCTCATTCCATTCCTATGAGCATTCCGAAATCTTATTTAAAGAATGTCTTTAAAGATAAAGTTATATCTGAATGGAATACTTTATATCAAGCATCGACTAATGCACAGCTCACTAAGGAATTTATTCCATCCATACAGAGACGCCTAAAAGCTCACTACTTTGAGTCAAATTTTAAGCTTATCCAGTTTCTGACTGGGCATGGAAACTTTAAAGCATATTTAAAACGATTCAATTTGTCGCCGACTGATAGGTGTTCGTGCTACAGTGGTGCAGTCCAGGATGTCAAGCATTTGATATTTGAATGCACCAAGTTTATTCCGGAAAGACGTAAACTGAGAAACTGCCTTCGAAAGAACAATATAGCTTGGCCTCCTCATTTATCTGCCTTTGTACAGTGTAAAGCATCCTTCATTTCCTTTTGTACATATGTTAATAGTATTTTTCCCCGTATGATTTAAACTTTACTTCAGTGTGTTTGCCTACTTATATTTGCATATATACTTTTGTATTTGTATTTTGAATATTTTAATTGATCATGCTTCTTCAATTGTTTTATAGCATTTACTGTATGTTTCTATTACTATGTGAGCAATTTTGCTTCATTTTTGTTTTTGTTTGTGTATCTACTTGTTTTCCCCTATTTTTCTTTCTTCTTTTTTGCATTTGTGCCTGTGACCTTATATTTGAAATTTATTTTACTCTCAATTGCGTACTGACTTACATCTGTAAGCCTTGTGGTATACTTGTTAGCACACAAGGAGTTTATTCATAGAGAACAAAAAAAAAAATGTGCCAAACAATTGAGTAAAGAAAGCAGTGGTATTAAAAAAGATTTGTAAATGAATGAAGTCATTTAAATAAGTGAACTGAATAAAAGACACAAACAATATAAGTATGATGTAATAAAATAGTTGTCCAAAATTGTATTTGGCTAAAGGTAAAGTTATTGAAAATAAAGTAAAGAGGTATAAGTAGAGTTAAATCCAATAACTTATTAAAAATTAAAAAAAAAACATTTGGGGGAAATTTCTTATCAACTAAGTCTAGCAAGTTAGAGATGATGCATGAAAAAAGTGGAAGCGATGAGTATTAAAAAACGGATATTCAACTAAAAGATGTTTTATATTAAAATCTGTACGACATAAGATCAGTGCTATTTGCTGAAAAAGGACCTTTCAGCCTCTCAATATGGAAGCAATTGTTTTGGAAAACTTGAAGCAGAATTAGTAGCAGAAACTACCTCTTCATTACTGGAACTGGACCCATCAAAGTTTGAACAGGGAAAGAATAGTGTGTGTGTTGTATTTGGATAGGGGATAAGGGTCCTTTTCTTTCGAAGGTAGGAGTTGTAAAATTCTCTGTCCTGGAAGTTAAATCAGTATTTCATTAAATTAAAAAATAGTTTTGTTCTGCTATTTACCGGTTTTTAATCTAATTTCAATGCACTAAGAGTAGTACTTTAATTTCTAATTCAGTATTACGAGGGTAATAAAAACTTAATTCTCAGGTATGAAAATAATCAAAGTATTGTCAGTCATATATACCATCAAAAATATTAAATGAAAAAATGTGTTATATAGAATATACAAAATTTTCCTGAAGCACAATATTTGAAATAGGAAATTTGAACATGTGTTCAAAAATATGTATTTTTCAATTTCTGTAAAGAAATTTACCTAAAGAGATTATTGAATTTGGAATAAAATTTGTGCTGCATAAGATTTTTTTTACCAAAAAATGAATTTCATTAGGGTTGAAAAAACTCTTCATACTCATATTCTTTTAGCCGAAAATTCGAAAGAATAATATCGGGGCAGTGGTGAAAAGGAATGATGAAATATTAGTTTTGCGATTCATTTTTTCATGTTTCTTTAGTAAATTAGCAAAACCTTCATTAGATTAGAACTTAAAAATACCTAATACGATTCCAAAATAGCCTATAAGGGAGCCATAATTAGCCATAAGGAACCGGTAATTAAGGGAGATAAATCCGTAAAATATGCGTATCTTAAAATTGCTTTAAATGTCACTGTTCATTTCTAAGGCCTGCATTCATTTTTTTATATATAAAAATCCCACTGTCAGATCAGAATGTTCCATTTAGCTAACTCTAATTATAACTCTAACTCTAATTCAAGGCGATTTGCAGAAGATATTCAGGGATATGTGATTGTTTAGAGACGCGATTATGAAATTAAATTCAGGACAGACTTTCAGAGTGATCAATACATTGTTTCAATGAATTTAGTTAAACGTTTAGAGAAATCAGACTTGCGCAATCAGTTTTTAATTTTAATGAAAAGATTATTTTTCTATGGCCGAAGTTATTAGCCAGTGTTGCTTTTAAAAAAAAACGTACTGTGTACTGTGTTTACTTATAAAAAAACTGTAGTAAATAATTGCATTTCACTTTTCAGACGTTCTTTCTTAGAATTAAAGTCTGGAGAATAGAAATCATATTAAATATTAAGATTTGCTCTCATGGAATAAACTAATAAGCGGTTGCAAATCTTCCAAATTTTCTTGCCTATTGGAAAATAGGCAAGAAAATACAAACTTTTAAAATCTACTTACTTTTTTATCTAGCATAAAATAGGCAATTTTATGCTAGATAAAAAGGCATTATCCTTTTAATCTAGCAAAAAGTTGTGGATCTTGGGTAGGGCTCTAAATGCTTGGTATTTATTGATTTTTGGTCATTTTTTGGAGACTGGCATGCTGTTAATACATAAGTGTCTAAAATTCAAATTTGCAATTTGTGCGCTTTTTTGTAACGACTGGAAACAGAGCTCGAAATAGAACAAAAATTATAGCAAGAAAAAAAATCACATGCCGAATTGTATTTATTTAAGTCTTTGTGTTTGCATTAATGCAAAAATTCTATCAATCACAGAAGTCAATCCTTTTCATAGTTTTGGTTAAAATTCTTTTTAAAGAATATACATTTTATATACAAAACTGTGTGCCAATTTTTTCGAGCTCTTTACGCTTTCTATTTATCGTGTTTCCTTGCACTCGAAAAACCAGCCAGAAAGATTTCTCTGAATGGATTTCGTTCAAAGTTTTATAGAAAATTACAAATTCAGTTTCAAGTCCATGTACAAAATTTTTTTCGTGTATATCAAAATGATTTTGAATTTCCAGGCAGAAAGTTATAATTCCAGAAATGTGCTTTTTGGACCCTGAGAGGGCTGAAATGTAGAGATATGTCAAAATCTCGAAATCGAATTTTTTGACAAATATAATATTTTTTCTTTATATATTTCTTTTGCGAGTAAGCAAATTCACTAAACATGATACATTGCAAAATTTTCACTCCTTCACCCCCAAACAGTTTATTTTTTTGCTGGATTGTTGTAATTAAACATTCTGTGTCAAACTTGTATGTCAAATAGCAAAATAAATATGATGTGAATTATTTGCATCATCATTTTTATAAAATAATGGATGTCAAAATATGATAGTCTTGAATTTTGGTGCCATTTTCTGTTAGAATGGGAAACACTTGAAAAGGTTGTGTAGAGTTGTTTATGACGAAATAATGCAATTTGTGAGTATAATCTAATCTTTTGGAAAGTTTTTCTTAAGATTTATTGATAATTATTGCAAATAAAACCACAATTATTGAATATATCCTCACTCACCCAAATATTACGGCTTGTTTATCAATCAAATTTTCAATCAATAAGCCAATAAATTTATTTTTCAATGAATTTATGAGTTAATAAGCTTAATTAACTTAAATTATTTAAGTATTCTAGAGAATATAACTGGATTATCATTTAGGATACTCATGCAAGGAAATACTGTTGAAACCATGAAAATAAAAGAATTTATTTTCAGCAAAGAATTATCTTAAATTTCCAATTAATATAAACATCGGGATTTCCACATTTCATTGAAAAAAAAGTTATCAAAAAATTTCTATGCAATTAAAAAGAAGAGTAAAATTCTTCATCGAAAACCATTCATGCAAAAAAAGTTCTTTCTGGTATTCAAATGTTGGCTGCCACGAGAATTGCTCTTCTGCTCTTTTAAACTGTCTCAGTTTCTATGTTTCCATAATAGAAATTTGAGACTTTGACTATATTATTTTTTAGTGCCTATAGAAGCAGAACAGCCCCAAAATTCTTCAAGCAAAGCTATCTTAACTAACTAGAACTTCTACAAAGAAATGGCCACTAGCATTGTTTCCCTTTGTAAATTCAAACTATTGATTATTTTCATTTGCAGAATTCATTCATAATTATAAATATAAATAGCTATTCTTATACTATAAGTTTTTACATAGTGTTTACTACTACGACTATTTTACTTAATATTTTTTTAATTGATTTCTTTTCCTTATATCTCATTTTTCCTTTCCTCCTCTCTTTAATATTTTTTACTTTTAATTTGTATGTGTATTCATTTTTTCCATTCATGTTTGTGTCGATGTTAGATTCTTAGAAAAAAAAATATTGTTTCCAAATTGATGTTTTAACTTCCAATGTTTTCTGAAACTCCACTTGTAATGTTTTATATGTTTGTTCGCGTATTAGTATTTGTGTTTTGTCTTAATTTTCTTTTAAGTGTTTTTTGTATTTATATATATTTTTATATTATTTGTTTTCCTCAATTTCTTTTGTTTTGTTTTTCATTTCCTTTGAAGGATTTTTTCTGTATGCAGTTTAAATTGTTTATGTACTTATTTCTGGAAATCTCATGTTAAGCGAACTTTCGTATTTCACTTAAATACTTTATCTTCGATTATAAATTAATTCATTCGTGCAATAATTTGTAGTCACAACTGCGGCAAATTATGGAATCTTCTCCGACTATGCTTTTAATGATGTAATCCTTGTTTTTTGTGCTGTCATTTTTTGTTCTATAGTTTGAAAAATATCAAAATAACTATTCAAAGGCAATTTTAATGGTTTACATTTCTGAGCTGATTATCCAAACAAGGTCTCTAAGTTTGCACCCGTATGTGTTACAGTATAAAGACGTGAAAAAAGTGAACGGCCGACAAAACCCCGGTTTTCAAATTTAAATAAAAAACAATTTTTCTGAAAGGAAAACTTTAAATAAAAATTTCTGTTGATATTTTGATATATAAAATGAATCATTGAATGTTATGTTAGTTTAATTACACCAGGAATGTATTTTAGAAAGTGCAAATTTGAAAAAAATATTTTTAATTTTTTTTATTTCAGCGAAACTTTTATAATTTTACTTAAGCACGCATTATACAGAGGGAAACACCTGATTAAAATTTCAAATAATTGAAATTTTAATTCGACATTTCATTAAAAACATTGAAAAATTTTAATTTGTTGAAATGAAAGCAAGTTTTTGAATGAAAACTAAGTCTCTTTGTCCAGACTCGCTGATAGAAGAAAAATTCCTATTATAAAAGTGTTACTTTACAATTTCAAATGATCTCGCAGTGTCCTATTAAAAAAAGATGAAAATTAAATTTGTAAAAGAAAAAAATATTACTTTGTGACGACTGATTTTTCATAAATGTTAAATTGTGAGCATAAGTATAATCGAAAATTGAATTCAAATTTCATAATTTAGATACAATGTTAACCTAAAATTTGACATTGTATAATGCTTTATTTTTTTAAAAAAATTGATCATTATAATACCTTTGAAATCAAAGAATAACACTTATAAAATATGATTCTTTTTTTACGTCTACAGATTTTGATTGATAACATAAGTATTAATAGTTTTTTTTCGAAGACTGTTGTTTTCAACAAAGTTCAAATTTTCAAAAACAATGTAGATATAGATTCAGAATTTTATATATAACATGTATGATCTTTGTAAAACATATCTAAGTGAAATTCCAAATATTTTGATAAATTAAAAAAAAAAGAAAAATCCTTTGGAATTTGCACTTATTTTAATTTACTTCTAGCATGATTAAAATATAATAAGTTTTGACAGGTTTTGTAAGTCAAGGCTGTAAAAATCATTTAATATTTCCAATTTTTTTTTATGTTTAAATTTTCTTCTAAGTATTGTAACATTCTGTTTAAACTCCAAAAACCGCATTTCAACTGCTGCTTTTCTTACATGCTTTATCTGATTATATATTCACATGTGTTTTTGGCTAATCAACGTTACAACTTAAATAATTTAAATTGCTATTAAGCATTATTCGACTGAACTATAACTATGGCTATGTCGATAAAGGGTATGCCATTGGTGGTATTACTGCTGCCAATAGTGTTAACTCTTGTTTTCGTCGCAGCAGAATATCTTTGTCTATATGTTATGAAATACCATGTGTACTTCGAATTCTTCATATCTTACCATCTGCAGAGAAATTCTGAATTCTGAATTATTCGCTCATATTTTATGCCAGTTTTTGTTTCTCTATTATTTACCGCAATGGTGATTGTATGTTTTATTCTGTTATAATCGTCCATTTTCCATGCATGACAACAAGATTTATTTGCATCAAGTCGTCACCAGAAATGACTGATTTTCCTCTTATGTGTAAACTTCTAAATATCTCATAGGAGTAAATCAATAAATTTTAAGGTGTATTTGAGAGCTATTAACATTTCAGCAAAAATTATCAATTCGATTTGTTCGCATGTGATTTGACACATATAAGAGGTCAAGCATAGATACATATAATTTGAATAAAGAGGGAAGAGGTTTGTCACAGGGAAAACAAATGGACAAGATTCCTATGAAAGTAGAAGAAAGAAAACTTCTTCTCGTAAAATGCGATATAAAGTTCTGTAAAAGAACGTTTTATTTGTTTTCACCAGGTTCACTACTGAATATAATCTCTGCGTGCTACTTCTTACAGCTTGCAAAAAGGCCTCTGCGATTTGTTGTAAAATTGTGTTTGAAATAAACTTCCATTATCCTTTTGATCTTTTGACTTCCTTTTCCGAAATTTTATCTGTTGCCATTGTTTTTAAAATCGTAAATCAATAGTTTTTGGCGATCCGAAATCTTTTAAGTTGTGACCATGTTGTTTAAAAACTTCTTCAAAACATTGTATAGCAAAGATTTTAATAAGCTGATGATTGTTTATAGATCGTTAAGGAATATTCGTTGGCACAGGAAATCAATGCATAATGAAAATTCTCGTAATCGCTGAAGATGTTTGAAGCTTTTTGTTATCAATTCTTGAACTATGCTCCTCAATTACAATTTTCCGTATTCTCCAGGAACCACTTATATATTGTTCCATTAACAATTCTGATATGAGCGCCGTTTAATGTTCCGTTTATATGCAGCAACATATGATCAGCAGGGTTTACAGTGTAAATTTCTTGATGGAATTTGCTAAACGATTTCATGGTCCTCTTGATCCAAAGATAATGCTCTGGGAATTCTGAGTACAAATATTGCCAAACATTTTCTTATTTGTGCTATAATATGAAATAAACTGCATGTTTCATTTCTTGTTTATGTCTGCTATCCAGGTTCGAAGAATATAATTTGCGTTTCTTCTCAGCACACTGGCTTGCGAAATACATAAAAAAAGAGCATTCTATATATTTCGGGGTAAAGTTAATTATAACTCCTTCGGGGTTAATTTTATTATAATAACACCTCCTTTCGGGGCAATACTAGAGCTATTTGGAGGTGAACTTCGGAATTTTGATTTCAAATTATAAGGATGGCATATGGGTTCTCATACCGGATGTCTAAACTTCTGTAGTGACTGAAGGACGACATTTGACCTAAGACATTAGATTTAATTAGCACCCTCCTCCATGTACAATGGAATTTTGATGAAATTGGGTATTGAACCCGGAACTCTTCGATTCCGAAGATGCGATCTTACTACAGGACTATCACCGCCCTTATCGATTTTGAGAAGAAGGCATAGAAATGCTGATTTTACTACACTGACTTGTTGATATTTGGTTTATTGCATAAACACACTAATGAGTGTGGGACACTTGTATACGTGTTTGTACAAAAATTTAAATTAATTTGTCGGATGAAGGATTCTATTTATTATCTTTTTAATTTTTATGAGGGTCAAGAAAGTGAAGATACGGTTCCGAAAACTTGTAAATAGAAAATAAATCTTCCGGTTTATTTGGGTTTAAATGGCATTATAACATATCATGGAATTTGATTCCATTAGGCAGGTTCATTTATTCAATAAACAGAGCATCTGTAAGACTATTAAAATAATACCGTTTTAATGTTAGGTTCAAAATGACACAAAAATATTTTTTTGAAATAATCCTCCCCATCAAGACATGCAAGACAGATTTAATTGAAATTACACACAAATCTTTGTTTAAATCAATGATTAGTTGTAACAAAAGTGGCAATTAGAAAATAAATTATTTCTAAGATTAAATACATTTTAAATCTGGAATTGACAGTTCGAGTTATTTTAGGTTCAGATAAATTTTTTCCTAATTATTGAAGAAAAATGCGAGAAAAAAAGATTTGTTGAGTACGGGGGTATCAGATAATTTTTTTGGAAATACAAGTAACTAGGAAAGTTAATATATGAAATCATCTGATGAAAAGAATGAAAATTCTCAATTGAGGCAGAGAAGAAGTAGAAATACTGCATTGTGATCTCTAGCAAATTTATAATGAACGACTGTATGTGACAAAAGATGTATTTTTCTTAACATATAATGGGAAATGGGAAAAATATTTCCTAATGTTTAAATAGTATAGTTATTACCACAAAACATTGTAAAGATATTCAATCTTATATTCAGAAAGCCCTTAATATTCATATCGGGAAAAGTAGTATTTCATAGGATTTAGCTAAAATAAAGTTAACTAAAAGTATGCAGAACAGCCAGAAAATTTACGGTTAGAAGCTACGTAGTATATTTATATAAGTATTTTTTTTCAAAGTTTTAAATGATACTCTAAAGAACTGAACACGAATGTTTTACATTAATACAAATTTAGATTTACTGGAGCTTTAAAAATTGTGGCATTCGGAGTTCATGTACACTGTTTTCATGCGACGTCGGAAAACGCAATGCCTATGGTTGTTAAATGACGATGTTTACCGAAAAGAATGTCAGCTGTTTCATTTGAAGGTTGATAGAAAATTGAACCGGATCATTTCTTTAGTGACGCATTTTCTTTAAAATAGACGATGAGTATACTTTTTATTGCATTAAAGCTCACAATAAATAGGGCTTTAATGCAATAAAACAATAGGCACAAAAGTAGGTGACTGAGAAAATTTCTTAGATTTTCAGAAATTGTTAGTTTTTAGTTGATTCGTATTGGGAAGAATAAGGATTTTATACAATTTCTTTTTCATTGCGTAATTTTAAATGCATTTTAGGCAACGTAATTTTAAATGCAATTAAACGGTCTAACATTTAATTATAAGATATTTCAACAAAAATTTATTAATAATAACATTTAGTTTAATTTCTTTCTATCAATGTTTAAAAATTTCATATTTTCTTAAAGTTATTGATTGCTAAAAATTTCCCGCTTCTTTATTATGATTATACAGGTTTTAATCATAAAAAATATCAATGGTTCATATTCATTTTTGAGAGGAATAAAAAGAAGTGAAAAAAATATTGCGACTTAGATTCTTAGCCAGTTTGAAGCATTTTATTTGAGGCGATGTGTTCTTAATACATAATGACACCATATGAACAGAGAAGGAATATTTTCTACCTTTTATACAGCATATTTTAATATTTCAAGACAAAAGACAACTAAGCGATATAAACAATTAAATGATGTGGATGATTAATTATAACTGGTCATTTTCAACAAAAATGATTAGTTTTCAATAAATCCTTAAAGTTATAAATGCCATTCTTTACAGAAACACTTGCTTTATTTTTTGATTATTGAAATACAATCCATTGTGTATGTAGATAACATTGTATGTGTTGATTTAAATTTTTTAGATGGACAAATGCAACTGCAGCCTTGCTAATTAGAAGAATAGGATAATATTCAAACATAGGATATTAATTTTGGAATAGAAAAAATAGAATAAAAGAATTCTGTAGTGAGATGCACTGAATTAAAAGATATAAAAATCTATTGAAGCTTATCAAAATAATGTAATCAAAACAATTTATTTTAATTTTGTTTCAGTTTGTGTGTAAAAGTTTATTGATTATGCTTGCCAAAATGGGGGAATAGTTTATAAAAATGTTTTTTTTTTAATTATGTCGTGGAAATGTTAGAGCGTTCATTTTACTATAGCAAACGAAAGGAAGTTAAGCATAATATATTTTAGGCAAAAATTGTTATAGTTAAATTTTATGAAGATTCAGAATTGAATTATTGGTCTCAAAAAACCTGTTGAATTTTAAATAAAAACCATTGAAGAAATTATATTTGAAATTCCTTTCTGAACGCATTTCTACACATTCAGCATTAATTTAAGCTCGTATTTTACACGCGGATATCATTTCTATTTTTATTTTCAAATTGTAATAAGAAAATTCGGAAACTAAGAGAAAAAGTAAATTACATTGACAATGACTAAATTTCGTAAATAACAAGAGGGCACCACATATAGAAATTGGCTTTATAGATGACAGCAATATCTTGATCTCTTTTGTACTAAAGAAAACTAAAAGATATGGACTTATTTCTTTTAAATAAACTTTAAATTGAAATTTTAAGATAACTCAGATGAATTCTGTGCTAAAACATTAATAGAGCGCTGTGCCTTTTTGTCTAGGAAATTTTATACTCATAATGTAAGATTTTTTTTATTCGTCGTCTACTATACAAACTATTGTAAAGAAGGATAAGAAAAATAATTAAAAAGTTAAATTAAAATTTAATTTTTAGTTAATATTAATTTTAATTAATTAAATCATGAACTTTTAATTAAGGTTTTTATTAAATATTTCTTTTTCTAACCACAAATGTTTTCAAACGATAATTTTATTAATGAATTTACAAAGTAATTCAAAATTAATTATTAAAATAAAAAATTGCGTGATTTGATTATGAATCATTGCGAAATACAAAAGTTACAATCTAAAATATTGGTCTTTATATCATTTCAACATTCATAATTTATTGTTTATTATGCTGCTAAAATACCTTAAGTTATTTCTGAATAATCATGTGATAAAAAATGACGCATGCTATTTTTCTTTGCTCTCATTGTATAATGAAATTCAACTCAAATCGTGATAAACTTTTTTCCTTCAGTTTCTTATAGACAAATCAAGTAACTTGTAGCATTTTATGTGGGAATAAATTTTACTTTTCCAAGAAAGTAAGTACAAAAAATGATTGTTTGAGTTCTAAAGACGTATTACCAGGAAATGTACATTTGGCTGGATTTTTATTGTTTTCGATTCCATCAGGTTTGGATCCACGTGTAAGTCGTCAAATTAATATAAAAGACGAGGATTTTCTTTCAGTGTTTTCATGCTCAAGAACGTTATTTAATCAATTTAATTTATGCAATAATGTTTATTATCATGGATAAATTCACGCTGTACAACAGATATAATTGCGTTTAAGAAAAAATAAATAAAATAAATATAAATAAAATAAATATAAATAAAATAAATAAGTTTTTAATATATAAAATATTATGAAATAGTTTAATTCAATTTTTAATTCAACTAATCTTTAATTCAATTTTATTTAATTCAATTAACCTTTAAATGTGAGATTTGTCATTAAATGCGAGTTATTTATCACTATAAAATAAATATTATTATTTCTCTTATAAGGTGAATAATAATTGCACATTAGACTTATAATTAAAACAATAGTATTATTATATGTACTTCGGAGTTCATATTTAGTTCATATTCATATTTCATACTTTCATATTTAGTAAAGATTTTTAGTTTTGAATTTAAAAAAAAAGTCAGTAAATTAGTAAAATTGTTGATAAATATAGCTTTAAAATAGAATTTATTGAAGAATTATTTCTCAATATTTTCCAAATATTCATTCATTCAATGTTAGGAGAGGAAATTGTAATCTGTTTTAAACAGATAGTGAGTAAGGGGATATATTCGATATTCGTGGTTTGAAGGGGAAAAAAACTTGTTTAGAATTCCTCAACATCAAAGCTTTACATACATGTTGTTCTCAATTGTATTGAAAGAAATTCCGAAACTGGATTTTCAGATTTTCAGACATGCAGTAATCTCTTAATTAAATTCTATTTATCCTTTCTTGAAAGATTTGTATATCAAACTCTTATCTTAATTTTCTCTGGAGCAATCGATGCAAATTAGTAGTCAATATTTGCATTTTTTCGTGCTTAAGATATCAAGCAGTTTATACAACATTTACTCCTTTCGGTAAGTACACAAGTACTCTAAAATATAATTTGTGTTTTTGAATGCATTTTTTTCCTATCGAATGGAACGGAAACTTGATAAATATTATTACGATTCCAGTCAAAAGATCACATGCCGAATTGCACCTACATTATTCCACTTGCACTCATTCGAAAATATGTCAATTAACAGATGATCAACTCTTTGACAGATTTTGTTCAGAATTTGATAAGAATCTACATTTTAGATATTAAACCTGTAACTCTAATTTTATCTCTCAAGATGTTTATATTTTGCATCATCGAGTTCATTTGTATTCAAACAGCAAGCCAGATAAAATTAATCCGAATGTATTTCTTTTAAAATTTGATAGAAACGTACAAATTTGGTTTTAAATCCATATGTTAAATTTCATCCATCTAGTTCAAGGCATTTTTGAGTTATAACGTAACAGCTAAATTGACAGACAGACAAACGTGATGTGAAAAATGTGTTTTTCGGACTCATAGAGATCTAGAACTTCATGGTTTATCGAAATTCCGATTTCGAAATTTTTTTTTATGATTACATTGCTTTCTTTATACTTCGTATGTGAGAAAGTAAAGATCTAAATTATGTCGAGTCAAAAATTTATTATTTTTGTTTGTTATTATTATTATTATTTCCATCGTGGCAAAGAAAAGATGCAAGATTCAAACAGCAAGCCAGATAAAATTAATCCGAATGGATTTCTATTAAAATTTGATAGAAACGTACAAATTTGGTTTTAAATCCATATGTTAAATTTCATCCATCTAGTTCGAGGCATTTTTGAGTTATAACGTAACAGCTAAATTGACAGACAGACAGACGTAATGTGAAAAATGTGTTTTTTGGACTCATAAAGATCTAGAACTTCATGGTTTATCGAAATTCCGATTTCGAAATTTTTTTTGATGATTACAGTGCTTTCTTTATACTTCGTATGTGAGAAAGTAAAGATTTAAATTATGTCGAGTCAAAAATTTATTATTTTTGTTTGTTATTATTATTATTATTTCCATCGTGGCAAAGAAAAGATGCAAGATTCAAACAGCAAGCCAGATAAAATTAATCCGAATGGATTTCTATTAAAATTTGATAGAAACGTACAAATTTGGTTTTAAATCCATATGTTAAATTTCATCCATCTAGTTCAAGGCATTTTTGAGTTATAACGTAACAGCTAAATTGACAGACAGACAAACGTGATGTGAAAAATGTGTTTTTCGGACTCATAGAGATCTAGAACTTCATGGTTTATCGAAATTCCGATTTCGAAATTTTTTTTTTATGATTACATTGCTTTCTTTATACTTCGTATGTGAGAAAGTAAAGATCTAAATTATGTCGAGTCAAAAATTTATTATTTTTGTTTGTTATTATTATTATTATTTCCATCGTGGCAAAGAAAAGATGCAAGATTCAAACAGCAAGCCAGATAAAATTAATCCGAATGTATTTCTTTTAAAATTTGATAGAAACGTACAAATTTGGTTTTAAATCCATATGTTAAATTTCATCCATCTAGTTCGAGGCATTTTTGAGTTATAACGTAACAGCTAAATTGACAGACAGACAGACGTAATGTGAAAAATGTGTTTTTTGGACTCATAAAGATCTAGAACTTCATGGTTTATCGAAATTCCGATTTCGAAATTTTTTTTGATGATTACAGTGCTTTCTTTATACTTCGTATGTGAGAAAGTAAAGATTTAAATTATGTCGAGTCAAAAATTTATTATTTTTGTTTGTTATTATTATTATTATTTCCATCGTGGCAAAGAAAAGATGCAAGATTCAAACAGCAAGCCAGATAAAATTAATCCGAATGTATTTCTTTTAAAATTTGATAGAAACGTACAAATTTGGTTTTAAATCCATATGTTAAATTTCATCCATCTAGTTCAAGGCATTTTTGAGTTATAACGTAACAGCTAAATTGACAGACAGACAAACGTGATGTGAAAAATGTGTTTTTCGGACTCATAGAGATCTAGAACTTCATGGTTTATCGAAATTCCGATTTCGAAATTTTTTTTTATGATTACATTGTTTTCTTTATACTTCGTATGTGAGAAAGTAAAGATCTAAATTATGTCGAGTCAAAAATTTATTATTTTTGTTTGTTATTATTATTATTATTTCCATCGTGGCAAAGAAAAGATGCAAGATTCAAACAGCAAGCCAGATAAAATTAATCCGAATGGATTTCTATTAAAATTTGATAGAAACGTACAAATTTGGTTTTAAATCCATATGTTAAATTTCATCCATCTAGTTCGAGGCATTTTTGAGTTATAACGTAACAGCTAAATTGACAGACAGACAGACGTAATGTGAAAAATGTGTTTTTTGGACTCATAAAGATCTAGAACTTCATGGTTTATCGAAATTCCGATTTCGAAATTTTTTTTCATGATTACAGTGCTTTCTTTATACTTCGTATGTGAGAAAGTAAAGATTTAAATTATGTCGAGTCAAAAATTTATTATTTTTGTTTGTTATTATTATTATTATTTCCATCGTGGCAAAGAAAAGATGCAAGAATAATAAATTTGACTAAACTTATATAATAGAAATAAGAAGATGATAAAAGCATATTATTTTTTAAACATTATTTCATAAATATTTATTACATACTTAATATTAATATGCATATTTAGCATAAATACATACATACCTTTATTTTAATATAATTTGATATATTAAATAGTATAATTTATTATACATATCTTTCATATACATCTCTGTATTTAAAAAAATCCCTTAATAATCTCTTGCCCATTAGGAAACAACAAAAATTAAAAATTTAATATCAAAAAATTCCTGAAGGCTATTATCATATGGGTAATATGTCATCTGTACATTTTGTCTTTCTTTATCAGAAATAAATATGTTCTTATACAGCTGAATTTTAAATTTAAAAATTAGTAAAATCAATATATAGCAATTCCATCTTAAAACAAAGTTATGCTTGGTTAGAAATAATAGTTATATGATAAAATTTCAATTAAATTATTTTTGTTCAATATTTAATAATTCCAAGATATACTTAATAAAATACTTTCTTGTTTGAAATCGTTTGTTTTTATTGAATTATCGTTATAAAGTTCACTATTTAATCAAAATATAGATGATATGTTCTAAAGACAAATCAAATTTACAGAAATATAATGAACTGGCAAGATACATAGATATACTTTTAAAGGACAATAAAATTATTCAAACTACAGAAATTCAAGCATATGATAAATGATTATAAAAATAGTTCTAAATTTTTATTCCTAAAACTTTTACTCCAGGAAATGTCTAATTACAAAATTAATAGATATTTATTGAAAAACTTCAGAAGTAATAGAAAACCATTGTTGTCATAAAGAAAATTTATAGATCTTTTCTACGAATTATAGTACTATTTATCTGTAAATTTTGCATTAGAGTTTTTTAGATACATCTCGAACGCATTATCTTTAGCAGCTATGTTACGATTCTATAGAGAATTCAAAGGAAGTTTATTTATAATATAAACTAATATAAAGGAAGTTTAACTGATATGAAAATATTTAAACAATTTTTTAATGAATATTATGTAGTGCTTAGAATATACACGAGGAAAACTATTCGTTCTTTTATTTTATACAAGTTGAGACACAGATTTAAACACACTTCTATTCTGCCAGGCAGCAGTGAAAGAAAATCACACTATAAAACATTTGACTTGAATTTCAGGGCAATAATGTAATTTATTGTTAGAAATCAAGAAAGAAATATTTCCGAAATTGAGGAAAACTTTTCACAATTATTTAATTTGGCACCATTAAAAACCAATTTTAAAAATATTGAACTAGTGTGAAATTTATTTTTTCGTGCATTAATATTTTCAAAAATTGCGATAATTTTTAATTAATTAAAATTATAATTAATTTTTTTTTAATTCCGGAAGTTGTACATTTTTACCTTTCAAGATATCTATGTGCCAAAATGATAACTGTAGAAAGCAAACTTTCTAGTCAAAACAAACACACACACACACTCATCTTTATTAGTAGTAAAAAAGATATAATATTGCATTAATTAAGGTATCTATTTTTCATTTTCTTCTTGCTTAATTCTATTGTAAATTAGAGTTTCTATGAGTAATCTTCAATATTTGATTTTGAATCAATCAGAAATGACATGAGAAATTATATTTAATATAAATTATACTTTCTGATTGGTAAAATAATAAAATAAATAAATAATAAAATTACTTTCAAAGTTTGAAAATTCATATTTGCATTGAAAGTTTTCATAAACATAGAAAAAAAATGCAGTATTATAATGTCACGCGGACGATGCTTATCTCATATCACTTTAGATCTTTCCTGATTTTGTTTGTCCAATGACCGCAAAGAAAATACTATATAATAAATTACCTTTTTATAGCCTCGAGACCGTCATGATAGATTCAGCTGTACTTTGTAAAGAGTAAAATGCATTGGGTTTACCATTTTCTACAAGTGTATCACTTTATCACATGCACCTGTTTTACGAATTGTCAGGCATTTGGGTAGTCTTTCAACTATTTTACCTTTTTACAAAGTTCTGTATTAAGACTGCGAAATTTTCTACTTTTCCAACTCTTAAAGCTGTCATTTAATCATTGCTAATTATAATATGATTCCTTTAAATTATCTAACGAATATTTCAATGCTATTTTATTTTTAAAGCTTAAATTGTACTTGATTGCTAAAGTTAGAATATTCCAATTTTTGAAAATAACATAGGAAAATTCTTCCCGTTTCAAGATTTCTACAGGTGCATGCGATAAAGAGATATTAGTGAAATTTTGTTCATCATTTAGTATTCGTAGAATTTCTTTCCATTTCAAGATGGAAATAACTACGACATCAGGCCACGTAACGTATTAGTAAATGTTGCTTTATAATTATTTCCTGACTGCAAATTCAGTGTTTCGAGATCTGATATTATTGAAGGCCTACTTTATATAAGACGTTATTGCATACTGAATCTATAGAGATTTTGTCCTGAACGAGATTTTTTTGATGTGGAGTAGTATTTGGAGAGAGGTGTGCCGTCTTAGCTGATTCAAAATTATAAGTCTGTCACTTTCTACACGTGATTAGAAACTAAAGTTAACTAATAATTTAGAGATTATAAATACCCAAACTCACAAGTACAATGTTTAGTCATCCCATTGTTGTAGTGCGGAAGTTTGGAGAGGGGGTGCCAGCTCAGGTGTCGTCCTCATAATCTAATCGTGGTTCAAAATTACGAGTTGCTTTAAAACAGGAAGTTAATATAACTAAATTAAACATGATGTTTAAAAGATCCGAACTAACAATTCCTAATTTTATAAAGCAAAAGAGTTATGTCAATAATACCTTGAGTCGAACAATACATGGCCTCATAACCGATAAATGATAATATAGATGTTTTCATGCAGTCCTTAGATACGGAAAGAGCTCATGAGATTCTGAAATTTTTATTGTATATATAATTTTTCATTATAAGTGTTTAAAAGCTATCGCTTCTTAAATACAATAATCACATTAAAAATAATTAGCCTGTCACTAATTATATTTAAAATGAATGTCTAAGAAGACATTTATAAAAAAAATTACTGCTTACACATTATGTTATTTACATAAATTGTTCTTTTAATCTTTGAAACAGTTTTGCAGATATCAAGCTTCCTTAATTTTTCGTTCATAATTGAAATAAATCTTTTGTGAAATAGCACAGGGAGAATAATATCTTATTAACAAAAAGGAAGAATTAAAAATATTTTTGATTTGTAATTTTTGAATTTTTTGAAAGAAATTTTATTTATATTTTTTTAGGTTTACATGCAGGGAATAAAACTGACGCAATTGATTATGTGATGAGAAAATTTATTAATGATGAAATGAAATATGAATATCCAAATTAATGGCATAATACAGTTAAATAACCTGCAGTAAAATGAATATAATCTTCGGAATTCTCATACATCTGTGATAAATAGTTCAATTTAGAGTTTTTTTTTGTTAAGATGAAGCTAAAATATATAAATCTACGAATATTTCATTGAACACTTGCACACTATTCAACAGTACTTTCATGCGAGCCTTATGCTGAATGTTTCTTGAGAGACATCAAACTCATCTGCAAAAAATATATAAGTATGTAAGTCGAAATTATATGTGATTGGTGTAAGTTGTTATTGTTTTGATTTGATTTTGATCATTCCTTCTTAATTAATTTAATAAACTTCTTGTTCTCAGATATAGAATCTGATAGTATTCAGTTTGAAAATTATGATGAACTCGTATTCGCGTCAGTTTAACAATATGACACAATAATATAATTCATCTAATTTAAAAAACTGTGAGAAACACTCAACTTTTACTTCGCTTCTTGTTTTGATGGGACCTGGATGTATCTTTTGTTTTAGGTATTTATATTGCTCACATTTCGATTCTACATGTATTTCGTATTCTACATGCATGGATAATTCTTGATTGAAGAGATTGAAGTAATAGAAAAGAAACAAGCACAATTTACAATTGTGCAATCTTCTTTGAAAATTACCTTTTTTTACATATTTATGAAAAAAACTGTCATTAACATAAATATGATACAGTTTTTATCATTAATATTTTCTTAAAAATTGACAGAACAATAAAATTATTTAGTGGAAAAAAGACTATTAGAATAACAGAAAAAGAATTTTTAAAGCATATTTAAAATTATATTTTAAATAAATATTATAGACTTCAAAAGTATTTCCTAATCTCATACGATTTTAGCAATTCTTCTCATACATCATATTTCACCCAAATGCTTTAACTCACGATTTTATAATGATTTTTTCTGACGTACATGCGCCCGTAAATATTTTGTTCGTGGCCAAGATAATAATAAATACACATGTTGTAAAATATCATGTTAACAGTATTTTGATTTAAGTTTAAAAAAATCCTTCTGGTTTGACACTGAAAGGGGAAAGTTTCTAATAGAAACATATAAATGATGTACACAGAATACAGAGCAGATGATTTGGTAATTTACGAGATTTCTTAAGCGATATATTTTATATCTCTGAAGTCGGTTAGAAAACCTCCTTATTTCGTTTAAACCATGAAATAATTTTCAGTTGGTTATTATTCAATTGAAAACTTCGATTACAAATAATATTTTTAATAAAATATAATTTAAAAAACATTTTTAAAAAATAAATTATAAGAAAATTCATCGGACTTTCCCCGATTAGTAAGAAAATGCATACTTACAATCATCTTTTGTATGTACATGATTTCTGTGACCTGATAAAAGAATATTTGAAATTATTTCTATTCGTAAAAATACAGATTTAATAAAATTTTCATACCAATTGAAATCGAAAACGTTTAATAAATCTTACACAGTTATTAGAAAACTAAAATTAAAAAAATACTGAAAAAATTAAGGTATTAAGAATTTTTTGTAAGTAAGTGTTATAAAATGTAATTCTGAACATTAATGGCAGAATTGCTTCATCAACCTACTCCTAATTCTTATCTTATTTTGTACACTTTTGTAATGTACAATGCCTACTTATCTCCAATAAAAAATATAGATAAATAAATAAAAAATAAATAGTTTCAACCTTTTTGGGATAGATTACTTTTCACTAGCGTTAAACATAAGCAGTATTTGGACATAAAAAATTTTTTAAAAAAAAAAAACTTATTCTTAAATCTTTTTTGTTAGAAAAAAATAACTCGGTCTTAAAAGACAGCAGAAGTTTCCATCAGTATTTGCTTGACACGTATTAATAATCATATCATTAATTTTTACTCACCTTCATTTTCATTCTATATTGAATTTTACTTTTTAATTTTTTGACATTTTAATTCTTTAACGTAGAAATCATTTTCCCTTCCAATTAACTGACAAATATCTAATCTCTCGAAACTCTCAGAACCATCAATGAAGGATTAAATGAAGGACAATGTTGATTGAGCTGGTATGAGCCTTGAACTTAGTTTTTAAATTCAAGGCTAAAAATAGAAATTAATTTCATTTAAAATTTAAAATTTTTAAATTCAAGGCTGATAATAGAATTCTGAATTTCATTCAGAAATCATGGTATTTAACTATAGTTTTCATGTTTCATGTCAATTCGGATAATTTAGAGACTTGCTATAATAAAATGATTGATTTTTTTTTACTCTTATGATTTTCTTTATGCATTAATATGCTTTCATTCATAAATATACATTGATATAAATCTAATATTTTTTTTTGAAAAAATATGCTTTTAAAATATACAATATACTTTAAACAAATAAAAAGCAGATTTGGGAAATTTCTTGATTAATTTTGTTTAGCAACTGATTCTCGACATAAATTCAATAAAAAATATTATTGCTTATAATATTACAACACACAATACAGAATTATTCAATAGGAATCATTATAAATTATTAAATATGTCAATATTTATAAAAGATTAAAAAAACTAGTGAAATAATATTGAAACGAAGAGACAAAAAGTAAGTGATTTAATGAAGAAATTACAAAGATATAATGAAGAAAATTTTAAAATTAATATTTTATGCATTCAAAATCAGTGCTCAACTTACTGGAACCATAACCTGTAAATAAAAAGAAAAATGTTAAAAATAAATAAAGAAAAGAGTACCAATTACTAAACTTTCACACTGAAAGTAAACAGAAAAAAAATAAAAAAATAAATATAAAACGATGCACCAGCCAGCAAATTTTTAATATTGCATGATAGTGCATTTTAATATCACGTATTCAGTATATTTTACTATAAACACAAACTTTTTTGAGATTAAAATTACGAAATATTCAAATTTCTCAAAAACTGGATTACTTTTTAGAGAATGGTCATAAACAAAACCTTGTGGCTAAAACCGGATACAAATGCAACTAACACAGCAACCACAACGTTTTCATAAACTCGAAATGTAATGCAATTTATTATAAATCTAGATTACCTTTAGAGAATGGTCACAAAAAAACCCCTTCTGGCTAAAACCTATTACAAAAGCAACTACCACAGCAGTCACAACGTTTTCAGGAACTCGAAATGTAATACAATTTATTATAATTCTGAATAACCTTTAGAGAATGGTCACAAACAAAACCTTCTGGCTAAACCGGATTACAAAAGCAACTACCACAGCAGCCGCAATGTTTTCAGATATTCGAAATGTAATGCAATTTATTAGTCCTTGTTTTTCTGAAAACTTGGGTACTTAAAAAAATCATGGATCAAAATGGGATTTATATATTGAATTTTGTTATAGAAGCTTTTGAATATGGTACTAAAAACCTCGGATTTATTTTCAATGTTTTCCAAAAAAGTTTAGGAAAATTCGTTGCACAAAAATTCAGCACAAATTTAAGTTAAACAACTGCCAAGAATTAGTATTGCCCTGGAATTATCTGCATTTACGAATGTTAAAAAAACTGTAACAATAATAGTAACTTTTCAAGCCTACAAATAGCTGTTGGGAAATCCTGAAATATCAACAACTTCAAGAGAAGAGCAACTTACGGTTGTTTACCAAATAATAGAGAAGTGGGATATAAATGATGCCTGGGCAAATATAGAAAACTAACCAACGTAATTTTTGCAGATACTTTGACAACACATTTTTCAGTTAGTTCTTTTCAATCACGAGGGCAAGCTCTAGTTCAAAATGGCGCTTTTCAAAAGATTTAGAAAAACTTGGACAATACTCGCCAAAAATATTTTCATAACTGTTAGCCTGATGATATGCTCTACTATCAATTTCAGCATTTGATAAAGAGAAGATTATGTATTTTTCTTGCTCAAGTGTGCGTTCGATTCTGGTTTTTATCATTGAGAATAAAGCACCTAAGCATTCTAATTAACTATTCATGGGTCAACTGTTAAATTATCAAGATATTAAGAAATCCCTGAGGTTGTCTTCAAAATTTTTTTCAAACCCTTATTGGTACTTAGTTCCCGAAACTGTGGCTCTGTGTTTATCTAAAGAAAATGTTTCAGCCATCATGAAAACAAATATGGTTCTAGTTGTGCCTGAAGCAAACAAAAGAAAGAACAGAAAAAAAAATTATTAACTAAAGAGGCACACTTTACAATGAAATGGTTTTCTTCTTTTTTAAATAAAGAGTTTTCGTTTTTTATAGGCTAAATTACAATAGTTATCTCCAGGAGATTTACTATTAGCATAAATTTTATCTCCAAGGACCCTTAAACATGGAAGGATGACCTTGGTTACAAAAGTGGAATTAAAAAATTATATAAAACAGTTGTTGTGAATGAATGATGCTGCAGAAGGATATGCTAAACTAATTCAAGAACACAGTACCACTCTTACTCCAAAAGATGAAAGGAGAAATAATCTGTTTAACCGATTGTTGTAAAAGAACATAAAAAATACCCAAAGGCTACCAAAAAAATCTCTGAGGAAAAAATACTATTCAATGTTAGTTCTTTCAAATTTTGGAAATTATTACTCTAAATAAAAATGTATTTCCTTTATAGAAATTTTTGCCTTAAGAAGAAAACATAATATTAAAAAAATCTATATTATTTCAAGGATTGTTCCAACTGCAAGGTGTTTGAGAATCACTAATAGTTGTCCGAATCAAGTGAAATTTTGTACAGCCCATTTTTTTATTGATTAAAAGAATGATTAGGTGAATTCGGGAATTTAACTGTAACTTTTGTCATATGATTGACTGTAAAATACATTTCTTTTTTGTTATTCAATATTTTTATAGAGATTAACAAATTTAGAACTTTTGTTAACTACCAAACATAGATTCTGTCAGCTTTTTATTTTTCAGTATTTTGACACTAATTGATAAGCCAATGGGATAAACAAAGCAGCGCTTACATTTTTCTTGGTAATTCTGTATGGAATAGTTTTCATAAATTAGCCAGGAAATAATGCATTGCTCTGAAATAATACTTCAATATGCTGTTGTTATAATTGTCGAATGTGAAATAATAAATATAACAATTTTCTTACTTCGAAACATAAATGAAAATGTCATTTTTTAAGAATTAAAGAGGAGTGGCTTAGAACAGAACTTGGGAACTTCGTGATTGGTTGATACGCTTACGGTTTACAGTAGAAAGCCTGGACTAATCATTTTGCGCATAAGGAATTTTGGTAAGGTATTTCTTTTGAATACCTGACCATTTTGCATTTCCAGTTTCTTCACTTTTGAGAAATTCCTGAACTTAATTATTTATAAAGAAAATATGCAGCTATGACTTCTAAACTCAGTCGTTAAACTTAAACAATAAACTTTATTGAATTATCAGGTATGTTCTTAGAAATACAAATCAGATACAGGAGCTCTGAAAAAGAAAATTGCTTCCTTCTAAAATAACATCATAAATAATATAAAAAGAATCCTGGCTAATACCACTAAAGAACACTATGTGATCACGGAACATAATGTAGAATGTATCAACAAATTAATCAGTTTATTAACTGTTCATCTTCAATACAATTTTCAAAGATTCTTAACATTCCTAAAAATTTGTTGAGAAACTTCGCAAAGGAATTTATATTTGTGAAATCCCAAAAAAATACATTCCGCCCTGTTGCATTTCACAGTAAGCAGTAAATTTTGTGATACGTATAATTGTGAAATTTCTCTTTATTATATTTTATCAATATATTTTAAATTGTATCAAATGTTATTCTCAGCTTTAATCATTTGATGAAATTCCCTTGAAATATTAAATTTTACTTAGTATCAAAAGTTTTGTTAATATGTAATAGTGGTAAGTTCTAATATAAATTTAGAAAAGTAAATTACTATATTTTTCTTAACAAGAAAAATCTCCTTATAAGAGCACACGAGTATTTAAATACATTCAAATATTTAAAATTCATTTTCAATTCAGAATAAAAGTAAGGAATTGAAATAAAAAGAAATTCAGACTGAATCAATTTAAAATAGAATATTTAAAATTTTGTAAGCCAAAGCCAAAGAAAATTTTACATAAATTTCATTTACTCAGTATTTTTTAAATTTCTAACAGAATAAAAGATTTGTTAATTATTTTTTTTCTAATGATATTTATAATGACAACATAAATATGAACAATTTCAATGAAATAATCGTTGCGCACTCAAACACTTAATTGGAATTTCTTGTTCAATGCAAATGTTTCATATAAAATTTGTCATTTTTATCACCAATATTTCTTCTTATATTATAGAAGCACAAAAAATGAAGAACTGAATAGAAATTAAAATGAAACAGGCTTATAAGATTTATTTTCAAAAACTTTTAATTTTACATGGATTCTTAAAAATGTATATTTATGCACATAATATGCATATGTAATGCATAATAAAATATACATTCTTAAAAAATGCATTCTTTATGGATTGCTTAAAATATATAATGGAATTAGTTATATATAACGTTTCCCCAAAATGTTAAGGCGTGATATCATATAGATATATATTTTTTGGTATAATACTGAAATTGCATATAAATAGTACATTTGTTAAAAACATCATGAATATCTTTTTTTGGTATAATACTGAAATTGCATACATTTAGTACATTTGTTAAAAACATCATGAATATCTTTTTCAAAAAGGATTCCTTTATCATTTTAAAACAAATAGCAATTCTTAAAAAACTGCTTTTGGAGATTTTATTCTTTTTTACCCTCATAGAAAATGATTAGTTTGGTAAGTCACATGAAAATTTTAACAGAAAAATAGCATTTGTAAATTAATTTTGAAAAATAAATAAATATAGATATTGAACACGTACGTTTAATGGGTGCCTGAGTTGAAAATAAGTAGAAATTTATATATACTAAAAATGAGAAATTAAGAAAATAGGATTAGTACTTTTCATATTAAGCAATACCAACTTAATAAACAATCTTGCACTTTGGCTCGCATTTAAAAGCTAATAATAAAATATATTTGCATGTTTTCTTTCGTTTACTTAAACATTTAAATTTAGAACTGAAGAGAACGATTTGCATTAGATTTATTGAATATCCAGAAGTTCATTATCGAATATTCCATTGGCAATATTTTTTTATTATAATCTATTTTACTTACTATCTATCCATAGCTATTTATTTTGGAAAAATGTTGAAAAAAGTAAAACGAATTTCTTTCTTATTACTTTATAAAATTATGAAGCTGATTAATGTAATGCACATTTCATGAAAAGATTCAAAAAATATATTCATCAATGTTAATATTTAAAAATAAATTAATAGAAATTTTCTTTAATAACAGGCTGATCAAATAATGTAAGCAATGCAATATGAGGTTTTCAATTTCAAAGTAATTCGAAGTTTATAATCTAATGAATGTCAAATTTCTAATTCAGAACTAAACATATGCTTAAACGAGGATTTTTTTACCTCAAATTATTTGATTTTTCTATTTTTTAAAGGCTGTGCAAATGCAATCCAAATTTATTTTTCAAATAAAGAAAGCTTTAAAAAAATAAAGCAATTTAAAAATAATATTTAAAAATTATTATTTTCTTAAAAAAAACATATTTTTTCAATTGAAAATTGAATTTTAACTGTTTAGATTATTAGATAGTTTTAAGGCACCATGATTTCGAAGTAACATCTCAGTAAAATAATTGCTGTAAACAATAAATTTTAAAAAGAATTGCAAGAAAAATATAATTGCTACTGTTATTTTCTGAAAAATAAAAAATGTCAATAAAATTATAAAATATAACAAAGTGTCAAAGAAATATAGCAAAAAATATGAAAGCAAAAATATATAATGTACTTATAATAGCAATTATTATTCATCTCTGACTTTAATTTTATTTATATTAACAACATTCATAAATAATAAATATGAATTTCCAAACAAACCAAGAAGAATCTATAATGAATTATTAAAAAAAATGCATTCTAAATTGAAAAGCACATAGCAATTAAGAAAAAAACCCCTTCCATTTGATATGTCTTACTTTGGAACAAACCATTAAAAAAAATAATATATATATATTATGTTAGAATAAAATTTTAGATTATGTTAATATTATTCTTACCTAGTTTTAATAATGGAAATGGTTTAATCGAAATCTATGTAAAATAACTTTTCAAAGCTAAATTTGGTATGCTAATTTTATTTTTGTTGATTGAAATCAGTATTTCCAATAATTAGATCTAGAGCCACTTGCTGAATAATGGATTGTTTTTGGACATTCCAAATGTTGAAATTTTTTTTTATGATACTAGATAAAATCTTCCAATATTGGTATATTGAATTGTTACTATATTTTTCGAAAAGATATCTCAAAGAATACGTAGAGCTTCAAATGATAATTATCAATAATTCTTTTCATAAGTTATATCTTTTAATATAGATCAATGAAGTTCCAATGGAAAAATTTGAACGTTTCAATCAATGAAAGCTTGAACAGTTGATGTTAGAATTCATTTAAAGGTAACACGGGACAAATAATTATTTTACGAGCAATGTTATTTCATAATGTTACTGGAAGCAAAACATATTTAAGATCAGTATTCTATCACTTGTTTACCTTTATATAAATTTTCATAAAATGGAAAAAAATTATATACTTTAATTATAGTTAAAAGCAAAGAAATTAAAACATGAAAATTTTAATTTACAGAAGTTGTCATACAAAATTATATCAGTACTATTGATATTAAAATGGAAATAAGTTTTAATATGAAATCAAAAGTGAAAAACAATTTATTTATTTATCTAATATCGTACTACAATGGGTATCTTGACTATGGTTTGAAAAATCTTCCTCATTTTTATTAATAAAAACAATTGTTTCTAATTTTAAGCTTCTATTTAAAAGCTCAGCAGAAAGAAATAAACGCAGATTAAAAATTTAAAAATAAATATTTATTTCATACTATAATTATATTTGACATTTTAAGAATTTTCTTTTCAGAATAAATAAGAGATTCTTTTTTTTACAGTTATTATAGCAACTTCGGATTTCTGGTTTATATAAAATAACGGATGTTTTTTTACTACCTTCTTTATATATAGATTTTTAAGATCTTCCTTTTTAATTGCATTTTAAAATATAGCTTTATTACTAAATTGTGCAAAACGATGGGTTTTAAATAATTTTTCAATAAAAAATTTATTCAAATTCAATTGCTATTTTTTATGTGAAGACTCAGGAACATAAAAATTGTTACTTACACATCCCTACAAATGTCAAAATTAAGAAAAGAATAGTAAGTAGAACATTCAGTGGAGACATACTCCGCGGTTTAGAAGATCCGTTAAAAATACTGACTTCCATATCTTTAATGGAGAAAAACACAGCTGCAGCATTACAGAGTTACTGAGGAGTGCTTTTAGTGGCGTTCTTTTTAAAACGACATATGGAAAAGAAAGATGTGGCAGAAAAAAAAATCATACTAGTTGAAAAAAACCTTGTTTACTTAGTTGGCAGTCTTCCGTTTCTAATTATGAAAAGAATGACAATTCTCACAGAACAAACAGTAAAGAAAGGAAGTTTCTATTCTCACGTTTCTATTTTCGCGTGCTAAAACACTTACTTTATTTGATTAAACCTTAATATTTAATTTTTTTATTGCTTCTCATAGCTTTTTTGTGCCTCATTTATTTCATTTCGAATGTAAAATTCTCCAAATTTGAAATATCTCAAAAGAATTTATTGTTAAAAATTTGTACATATGCTATAAAAAATATAAAATAAAGCTACAAAAAGTATCATGGTAATTTTAGTTAAAGAATAAGCATTGTAATATAATTATCTTATTAACAGATTTCAATGACATTCCCATTTATTTAATTCATTGCTTTGGACAAGTAAGAAATTACAATTTGAGGGATGTAATCTTGGATTTATTTTTGGAATATTGAAAATTATATCAAAAAAAGGGAATTCATATTTAGTAATCATGAAGTATTTGCATAAAATTAAAAGAGAAAAAAAAAGTTGAATTTCAGTTATATTTCTGATTTAATCATATTTATATAATGTTATTTAGAGCAAGAAGCTGATATTAAATTTATTCCTTTAAAATAGAAAGCAATTATATGTTTTTTGTGTTTTGGAGAATTTTATATTTTATCTCTCCGCTTTTCATCTTCGATGCTTTTTCTATTTGAAAAGAACCGAATGCTACAAAAATAATGAATATTATTGCTTAAAAAATGTCAAGTAAAAAAATTCATGAAATAATTTAAAATTCTAATGTTATTTAAAATGTAAATGTAACTTAAAATTGTAATGCTTTGTTATACATTCTTCCTAAATGGTCAGCAATAAAGTTTTCCTCGACCAAGAAAATAAGTCTTAACCCTTAACTGGGGACGTGCGGTCTGTGAGACTGCTAGAGATGGAATTTCGGTCACTCCTATTCTATTTTTAGCTCAATTGAATGGATTGATCCTGTAGCTTCCTGTTTTGTGACCTTCAATACACGTGCACCTTTTCAACCGCTTTTAGAGGATGCTTTTTAAAATAACTCAGGCATTTCAGTGCTCCAGAAACTTTTAAATGAAGCAAAAAGTAATTTTAGTGATAAGGATAATCGTACAGAAGAGTTTTTCGATGAAAGTTCGCATTCAACTTATTATGATATGTATGTTAAAACATAATTAATTTCTCTAATGATAATGTATTTTGAAAAATTTATAAAATATATTAATATACCAAGATATATATATATACACACACACACATATATATATATATATATATATATATATATATATATATACAGAATTTATAAGTTAATTTTTATACAAGTTTTTAATCTGTATGTTTAAAATGCCCCAGAAAACAGTGCTTTGAAAGTCACACAAGCCGATAAAAAAAGGGCCAATTTTACTCATAGTCAATTTTTTTAATTTTTAATATAATTGTAGAGTTTTGCATTATATTTTCTTCTATATACTTTAAAAATAAATATGATTTCGAAAGTAAAAAGTAATATGTTTTTTGAAGAATATTATTTATTGTAACATGTAATTTGAGAAGAAAATGTATGCTCCAACGCATGTACTTTTTTCAATGATAATATATTTTGAAAAATTTCTAAAAATATTTATATATCAAGAAAAATATCTGCAAAATATATTGGCAGATTTTCATACTAATACTTTCATTAGAAAATTAAATTTGAGAATAAATAAAATGCGGTCTCATAGGCCGCAACTCCTCAGTTAAGTCCTAAATTTTCACCTCCCCAGTTAAGCCTTAAACTTATTAATTGTATTTATGCAAAATTTTGTTAACTACTTTAATTAACTAATTATGTCATTTATTTTGATTTAATTATGAATTATTCCTTTATATTATCTTATGAATTATTTTATTAATTCTCGTTGAAAAGAAAAATTAAACTCGTAATTGTCTTGAATTCCATTTGAAGAAATTAACATAAATCTCTACTAATAATAAAAATGAATGCGTGTGTTTATTGGCGCTCTACAAGCCAGACCATTTGGAATAGAGCTTCCAAACTTGGGACATACATATATATATTTTGCAGAGCAGGAGTGAGCAACTGACTTCAAAATTGAATTTTAATTTTATTTAATTAAAAATCAAACGAAATTGATATTTCTCCTTGATAATTTCAGAAAACATTGCAACTCAAATATGATTTCATATCATCGTAAAAAAAAACACCACCCTGTCATATTAGTGATATAAATATTTGATGTATCATTTTTTTAACTTAAAAAACTATTTCACAACAATATTTTGATGATTGAAGTGAAACTAATGTTTTTGCATTATATTGTATTGCAACTTTTTACCGATGTTGAGGATAAAAGTATGATGTAAAGACTGAATAGGATTCTGTTTAAACTATATATTTACTTTGCTTTTTGAAATTTGTACTTACAACTGAGGTTTAACTGTAACTAAGAAATGAAGAAAATTTTTAAAATACGCCGATTTTTAAATCATATTAATTAGATGTATATAGAGAGAAAATAAGGAAAAATGCATGAAGAGAATAAAATTGGAACACAATGAACAGAACAATATAAAGTATCTAAAATTATATAATTTATGTGTATACAAAAACTTTTTCTAAAAAATCTTTAAAAAAAAAAAAAACGTTTACAAATATTTTGTTGAGAAACGATTAAGATAAAATTACGCAAAATATTTATTTGAAATTTTCAACAACTATTAATCGCGACGAATTAAATAATTGCCAAAAGCGACTGTCTTCAAATATATGTTGTATTTTATATGAAATAATATATCAAAAGTTTTATTCCGAACGAAAATTTTAAAATACTTCTAAAGTTATCGAGAATAACTAAAATGCATTTAAAATGAGATTTTGCTAGAAAATTATGGACATTTCATTTGTAATAAGTAAATAAATGAATTATTTAAAGCAGTAAATAACCCTAGTAATATCAAATCTTGCCGGCATCCTGGCATAGGGGTAGCGTTTTTTCCCCGTGATCTGGATGTCCTGGGATCGAGTCCCGGTTCGGGCATGGTTGTTCTTCTTCTGTTCTATCTGTGAGGTGTGTAAATGTGCCCCCTTGTAAAAAGGGGTTGTGAATGTGATGCGTGAGTAGCTAAGACGTACTCTTGGCCCTAGTTGGCGCTACTAAAAACAAGAGACGCTCTCTTGGCTTAAAATCGCTGACTTCGTCAGCGAGCTTGTTCATGGCAAGTGCCATTATAAACAACAACAACATATCAAATCTTAAGGAAATAGAAGAATTTAATTTTAAGTCCACTCTTTCCTTGAGATATTAAGGATAAAGAGTCGGCTTATGAAAATCTGAAACCGACTTAAAATTACACAATGTTCAAGATCATATATGATCGTAGATAGTGAACTAATAGAATAACGAAGAAAGATGAAATAATCTTGTTCATCCAGCTAGAAAAGATCTGAAATGTCTTCTATTTCACATATGCACTATGTGCATATGTGTGTTATATGCAGAGTTCAGAAAATGATCGACTATAAAGAGAAGGAGGTAAGTTCTTGGTTCTTTTATCATATTGTGGACAATAGTTACTGAAGAATAGAATAAAGCGCTTGAATTTATCATTCAATAATTCGAGCTATAAAAGCTTAAAAGAAGAAGTGTTGCATAATATATAATAACACTATTTATAATTTTTTTCTACCTCGCGGAGATATACGGAAATGCTGAATTGTGGTTGAAAAAATTAAAAGATTTTGTGCGTTATAAATGCATCTAGGATGTTGTCACGGCAAACTAGCCCGGATCGAAGAATTACTGGCAAACACGTGAATCTTCTTAAAAAGGACCCGGTGATATACATTTTTTACTTCATTTTTAAGGTCAGATTTTCAGATAATTATTAGTCAACAGATATTATAATGGATATCACAAACAAAAACATGGACATTGGTTTCAGATTCTTTGCTTAAAAAATATATTAGATCTTTTAAATAATGTCTTGAATTTTAGTGTCCTGTATTCCATTTTAAAAAAGAATAAGAAATCAATTCTTTCAAACATCTTTATTATTATTTGGGGATTTTATTTTTCGCATGCATTACAGAGATTTTTAATTTAAGCATGTTGAAATAATAGCATGGTAAACCTGCAATCTCTTTACTTCTGCATATCAGCCATCGGGATATTTATAGAATGTCAAACACCTGAAATTTATGTATAGAATGTCACTTGAAACTTATTTTCTAATATGGGGAGCTCTGACAATATCTAGAAAGTATTATTGGAACCTATAAGATCGGTTTTGTCTATATTGATTTTATTGAATGCCATTGTTTCGGAATTTATTACTGGTAATTTCTATTAATTAGGCAATTTGCTAATTTCCCAAGGAATGAAGCCCGTGTCTTCCTTTCTTAGTACCTGAATCAGGACTCGTTGAAATAAAGTAAGAAAAGGAAACACTAACATAGGCTTTGAATGTTAATCTTCAGGTTGATGTTATATCTTGACAAACTGCATCTTGCTGGAATGATGTAACCGATTGATTGTCCTCTAGGCTCGAATCAAGTTGATATATTGTCTTTTCTCATTCTTCGGTGCATTTCAACACATAATTTTCTTGAATTATCTTTCCTGCCAGCGAAGTTTATTTCCTTATTTACTATGAGTGGCCCATATCTCTGCTATGAGAGTCCATAGTGCCGCTTAGTAAAATACTGAGAATATTTGTATAACGAATACTTATATTGTAATTCTTAGAAAATACTTCCCAACTATGTTTCGAAAATTTCGCAATATATTAAATCGTAGTAATTCAAATAAAATATGTATTCAATAATAACAAATAAAAAAATTACGAATAATGATGAAATTGGGACGAAAACACGAATGTATCATTAGTGTATGTAAGAATGTATTTATTTCTACAAAGGAAACATATTCTATTTTTTTGAATATGAAGCAATTATTATATTTTCTTCAGCGTACTCAGTATGACTACCGAAGACAAAGTGGCTATTCGAAACACTGGTGGCATCATCAAAAATAACTGGATAAAAAATACAAAAATAAGTATTTTTTATTCTTACTGACATAGCTCCATTTATTAATACTGAAGTTGTCGATTCATAATGAATTTGTCAAAACGATTTTATTTAACTTTCTCTGTGAGAATTTTCAAAAAACGTAAATACATCGAAAAAGAGCTTTTGAAGGGAGCAGTTATGATAAATATAAATAAACTTTCACACAATAGTGATTAGTCTATGATATTTAAGTTTAAATGTTAAATATTTTTAGAAAACATTTAGCTGATTAAAAATAATGTGCGAAATGATGCTAATTCATTGTAATAAATAAGTTCGTAATAACAGAAATTTTATATGCCATAATGACGTCTGGCAACAAATTCGCCCTTTGATGATGTACTGGAGAGAATGGAAAGGATGTTAGGGACAAGTCAAGGACGGATAAATTAGTCTCAAACATTTCTTTTCTTTTACTTGCTATATTTTCAAACTTACTTTGTACGTGACTAATTCAGAATAAATAAATATTTCTTTTACTAAATGGATTATTTTTTACAATCTAACAGACCCTGCCATAAATGGGAATTCCAAACCTTATATTTAAAACAAAACACAATTAAGAAGAAAATCCTTCGTAAATGATTACATTTAAATAAATGCGGCTAATTTTATAAATATCGAAAGTGAGAAATCCATTTCTTTTATCGAAATCAACTGAAATTTTGTTGGAAAATTACAAGATTTTCATAAATATTTAAAGTTCGTGTATGTATCATATATCACAATAAAGTATTTCATTGTTGTAAAGGGATTTTAATAACAGGATTTATTGATAAATACTTTACAGAGACTGAATACACATATATACAAACAATTTATACTTCGATTTAACAATTCTATTCAGTGGAAATGGCCTTTTTACATTCTCGTACAGAATACAGAGAGTATAGAAAAAAATTGTGATCGTCAAAAAATTCGAACTCACGATTCTGACGAAAATTAATTAACAGGAGCATAGGGTTTTCCGGAGTTCAAAAAATACATTTTTGGCACTGTCTGTGAAAAAGATAACTAGAAAACATTTTTAGATAAACAGATGTATTTTTATCAAATTTTGAACGCAATCCATTGATATTAATTTTGTATGTCTGGCTTTTGATTGCGCGTGAACTCGACAACTCTAAATAGCATCGAATTAGGTTGATAAATTTTGGTATACAGATTAAGCATATAAAATGTAGATTCAAATTAAATCTAAAATCAAATATTTCATGAAATTGATTATCTGTCGATTTTTACTTCATAAGAATGTAAATGCGATAACTCAAAATCGCAGTGACTTAATACATGAAATTTGGTATGTCATTTTGTGAATATAATTGTAGTTCTGCTCCAAATTTTGGTGTCTATCGATCGTAAAAAAGGTATTCAAAAGTCACATTCGGTTTTCTGTTTTTTTGTATATGAATAGCATATCAGCGATTAATCGTCAAAGAACGCTCTCTAATATGCTTTTTCATAACTATTCTTACCCATTGTCACAGAAGTTTGCTGACAAATTGCTGTCATCTGTCACATCAATATGCTTTTTCATAACTATTCTTTGCCATTGTCACAGAAGTCTGCTGACAAATTGCTTACATCTGTCACAGTTAGACTTTTTGTACAATTTTACCCAATTTTTCTTCTCGTATTATATTATTCATTATTTTAGAATTTTAATACGGTAGTTGTAGTTTATTTTGAGTAATACACTGCGTAAAAAAAGTAGAAGGACAGTGTCTTTTTGCCAATTAATATCTCTTATTTTCTCCTAACTACCAGATATTTATGCAGATTTAGTTTAATGACCCTTGTTTTCATTTTAGGAAAAAATTAAACATCTACCACTAATATTATTAAGAAAATTAGTATATATAATTTCCGATGCGTAAAAAAAGTAGAAGGACGCTTGCTAATATATTTAATTTAGTGAGTTGTTCTTTATTTAAATAGTGATTTTGTACTTCGTTTATCCTTTTCTGTCAAAAAAATCTAATTTGTTTAAAAGTTACGTTGTTTCTCCGTTCTCAGAAATGCCTAAAGGAATACCTTTGAACGATTTGCAAAAAGGGCAAATTTCCGCCTATCAAAATGATGGTAAAGGTGTCAGAGAGATTGCTCGATTGTTGCAGGTGAGCCCCAATACAGTTTCAAACTTTATCAGAAATCCTTATAAAAATGGAAATAAAAAGAAGACTGGTAGACCGAAGAAGCTAGCACCACGTGATGAAAGAAAACTTGCTCGTGTGCTGAAGAAAAACAAAGGAAGTGTTTCAAAGATAAGAAATCAAGCAGGACTTAATCATGTGACGAAACAAACAGTTTACAACTCTATTAAAAGATCTAAAAAAATTCATTTTCAAAAAACGGAAACATCATCCTAAGTGGAAACAAGCTCACATTGATAACCGTTTAGAGTGGGCTAAGGAGCACATGTCCTGGACTACAGAATGGACTTCTGTGATATTTTCCAATGAAAAGAAATTTAACTTAGACGGTCCAGACGGATATCAGCACTACTGGCATTGTCTGGGGACTGAAGGCGAATACTATTCAACACGACAAATGGGAGGAGGGAGTTTAATGGTTTGGTTGGCTGTTGGATACGGAGGAAGGACAAGTCTGGTTTTCTTAAATGGTAGGCAAAAACATACAGACTACATTCAAGTGCTGAATTCCGAACTTCTTCCTTATGCCTCTGACATGGGGGGGTGAAGAGTGGAAGTTTCAGCAAGACGGAGCTTCCATTCACACCGCGACTGGAGTCAAAAATTGGTTCCTAACAAATAATGTGGATGTTTTACCATGGCCAGCCAAAAGTCCTGACCTTAATATAGTGGAAAATATCTGGACAATGCGAGTTTGTTGAGTTTATGCTGATGGAAGGCAATTTGATTCGCAAACTCAGCTTCGAGAAGCATTGAATGACTCGTGGGACAATTTTTGTCAAACTGAAATTCAAACTCTATACAATTCAGTTCCAAACAGAATATTTGAAGTTATAAAGGCCAATGGGAAGACCCTTCCTTATTAAAGTCACTATTTTTTCATTCATTATAACGCTGTCCTTCTACTTTTTTTACAAAGTTTCAAAAAAGAGAAACTATTTTTGTTGTCATTAATATTTTATGTTTGAACATCATAATTCTGATGTTAAAATTGTATTTTTGAAATATTTGTTAAATGTTTTTAATAAAAAATTTCAGTAAAAATAAAATATTTTTCTGTTATTGTTAGAAAATCAAGTGTCCTTCTACTTTTTTTACGCAGTGTATAAATAAAATAGTGTATTATTTTTTTATTTTGCACGATTTGATATATCAGGTATTTTATTAAATTTATATTTTGAACGTAAAAAATTACTTTTGTGGGAAATATTATAATAAAAATTTTTATGATCAGCTTTTAATTAAAATAAAATATTTGTTGAACCAGATAATTTTTTAAAGTCACCCATAGCTAATTTTCTCCATAAACTATTTGAAATTATTCGATGACAACCTCAAATTTTATTTACAACTGTTGAAAAATGAGAAAGGTTGTCTTCGTTTGAATGATTGAGTTAGTTCAGTTCAGTTTTAAGCATGATTAAATTACAGCTGTAAGACCAGAAAATTAAAATGAAATTTCCCCTCAAAGAATGTTGAGAGGTAAGGATTAATTATCTAAGTTAAGCCTTTTGCTATCTCAGTAAGTTTTACATATAGAAGCACGAAGCTTTTTGTTCTTGCAGATCAATGTAAGAAAAACATACGAGAAAGGTTGTCTTCGTTTCTGGCTATGGGTTGTTATAAGATTTCGTTTAATTTTTTAGGGAAAATATACATATCACGAAAGATTATTGAAAGTTCATTATTATTTTTTTAAAAAATGGTCAGATAATACATTAATTGAAGTGTTTAAAATGTTCATCAGAATGAACATTTTCGACAATTGTAAAACATAACATACTTTTAACCCTATTTTGTGATATACTGATTTTATTTATTGAGTTTATTATTCATGATCCAAAGATAGGCTATTTAATTCGTCAGAAAAGATTGAAAACATGAATCGCCAATGCATAGTATGCTTTATTTCGGATGTAATTTCAATTAATTGAATAGACCAACAATAATATGAAAGAATATATCGGTCACCAACCAACCGAAGGAGGAAGGGAACCAACAAAAAATTTCTAAAATTGCCACATTGTATATTATATAAAATTACCACAAATACTCTACCTGTTGTATGAAAACTCGTTTTCACGTTCACAAAGTATTTTGAGTTTTGAAGAATAATGTTTTTGTCTTAGTTAAAGCTACGTTCATCTGTCCAAACTACATTTATCAGAAAAGAAGGATTCGGATTTACTAATGGTTGGATTTAAAAATTATAAAATTTTAGATATCGATTTAGCTGCTGTAACAGTTCATGAACTCCATGAATACTATACAGAGTCCATTTATTACGTTAAAGTAATCTGTATTCTATCGATTTGGGAAAATTGAGTTGTAGATTGACTGTTCTTACACCAGCATGAGAATAAGTTAAAAAATAAATTTTTAACTTATTAATTTTAAATGTTATTTTTAAATCACAAGTACACCTCTCTCTCTGAAAAAGAAGGACCTCGTATTTTAAAATTGCTTTCTGTAAATACATTTCTTAGAATATTGTTGTAAATTCGGAAAATGACGTTTGCATTCTTCTATAACTAGGCCGATATTACAATTACATAAGCGTAAATCTTCAGAATACCATACGTTTCTTGTTACTGGATATAATATTTTTTTAGGAAGCATACGAGTTTAGAAAGCACTAGAGCAAAATAATTTTATTTTCTTGTTAAGTATTTCAGTACATCTCATTCCCCTAAATGTTCTGTTTATTGTTCTTCGCCCCTTTTTTATAAAGTCAAAATTGCAGCTGTTGAGCAACTTGAGTGAACAACATTATGCATGATTAGCAAATATCCTTGAATTCGTGATGATTAGATGACGTACTATTAGAAAATTATTTGCACATGGAAGTTTCTATTTTGTGCCGTATAAATTTATATTTCTGAAATAAAAGCTTTCATCAAAATTTGAGATCAGTTTCTCCAATTTTAAGAATAAGCATGTTTTTTTACAAATTTTGTTGATAGAAAAAGCAAAGATGTGTATGCTTTAGATAAATGTAAGAGAAACATTTTACTAATTCATATTCTTTTGCCATGAAAACAATATAATTTTTTTCAGTCTTTGTACTAATGCCGTCTATAGAAGCCAAAGAGTTTTCAAATAAGATTTAATGAACCTTTTTAATTAGAAGTGTACGTTTAGATACAATTTGTGAAGAAATAAAAGCTAGCTTCACTTTTTTTTTGAACATTCTGTATAGCAATTGGACATGATTATTGGCAGGAATGACCACGGGAAGGCACTGTCCAAAAAAAAAAAGGTTCTGAATCAGGCCACGCAGATTCTACCTCTGTGAAAGTACCCGCTGTATTCGCCACATGGTTTGTGGTTTATCTTACTATTTCTGCAACAGATATTGGAGTTTCTTTTGATATCACCTTGGCACGGCAAATGATAGCAATTTGACAATTCGAAGGAAAGTTCCAAGTTAGACGTCCGGTAGCTTTCACCAACTTCAAATCATCATAGTCTATAATTTCAGTGCCATAAATTAGAGCTCATTGGAAAGCAGAATGAAGATATATTGTCTTCTTAGGTGACAACACATTTATTTTAAACGCAGTGATTTGACACAAGATTACACGTTAAAGGCTTGGAATCAGCTGTCTGTCGTTTTGACACACTGGATCTTCATTAGGAATTATGGCTTGGTGAACCATTTTCTATGATACAGGAAGTACTCTCGTCTTTATTCAAAACAATTTGGCTTCATACAGGTGTTTAACTGTGCGTGCTGCCCCTTTTTGTCTCTCTTTCAGAAAGATTTACAAATAAGACGACATTCATCCCTTTGCCATTGCTGACATCCAGTGTCCTGGAACGAAACACATTTTTAGCCATCTTTCTCCTGTCGAGTTCTTATGAGACATTATTGGATAACATATCCAGCTTCATCTATATAAAGGAAAGGCTTTTCAAATTTGACTGGTCAAATGCAACAGAGAATGAAAGCAGAGATCTCCATCCAACAAAATGGCATATGGCGCCTCTATGCGATGCAATGCTTAAGCATTTGGATTCCAGCATTGAAAATAGAAGCGATTTTATTGGTTTTTAATGCACCATCATTTCGCATTTGATATGACTTTTCCAGAGCATATAATAGTTTTTTGAGCTTGGAACTTTAATCAAATGTATATATTACATAGATGAATGATCTGCCTTAATTTCTTTCTTTTATAGTAATTTTTCCTTTATGTTGGATTTACCTTATTCATTAAAGTAATGAAAAAAAAAGGCTTTCATTTTTATGAAAGTTTAAAAAAGTAGTCAAACTGATTTAAATTTATATTTTACCCAAGCATTATTTTTTAAATATAAATATGCCAATCTAATTGTTTTTGTTATTTAATTATTATTAAAATTTAATTATTTCCTGTTATTTTGTACTTTAGCAATCCACAGGCTAAAGCATTTTACTAACATTTGCCATCACATCATATATCTTATTCAGATTATAATATTTTATTTTGTATTACTTATATACTGGCACAAGTGGCTGCTAATCAAATAGGAAATTCTTTATGTTAAAAAGACGATTTCCTTAGTAGCAAGGTAATTAGACGTTTGATTCTTGAATGAAGTTGAAAACTATTGTAGTCAAATCTATGTAAATAGTGTCTGTTACATAAAGATTTTCATTATAAAATTCTGTTTATAATATTTTCAATTGTGAAAATAAATTTAAACGTATCGTAAAGCCATCAGTATTCGAAATAATAATTTTTAAAAGCGCACCATGGATAAGAAATTTTAATAACTAAAAAAATAGAGAAAAAATAAAATAAAATAAAAAAGATATACAAATATCTCCTACTTTTGAAAATAATTTAAAATTCTGATAATAATTTTCATAATAATAAGACATAATTTAATCTATTGAATCATAATTTAATTTGGTGGAAAATAAAATTCTCAATAATCGTTAAAACGTTTCTTAAAAAAATGTATGTCTTGTGAATAATGTTTCTAAATCTTAAACATTTCATGAATATCTAATTCATATATACCCATTTCGCATATAGTCATTTTACGAGACATATTTTTAATATATTCCTTAAACTAATGTTTTAATCTAACAATAGATGACAGCACCAAACATTCAGTCAGTAAATACTCCGCCTTCTTTTCTATCTTTTTTTTTAAATACCTTCTCGAGATTTGGATGAAATAATTCTTATAATGTTTCTCAAGTGACAGAATTCAATTTCAGTTTTTAGTAATTTGGAAACAAATATGAATTATTCTTACGAATGGTAAATGAAAATCTTTTTTGAATGAACTTTACGTGAGACAAAAGAATTCTTTTTATGGATAAGCTTATCAAAAGCATGTGTAAATTTGATTAATTATTATAAAGCAGAATATTTTAAAAATTATCTTACAAAATGGCTTTATTAATTTCTTAAATATGGGCCCATTTTCTTAAAATATGATTAAGCATAAATCAGACAACGATTTTGGAAGCAAATCATTTGTTAAGCTATTATATTTTTTATGAACAAGAAATTAATATCCGTATAGTTTAACTTATCTGCAGGAAAGAGTTAAAAAAACATTTTTACCATTTTACTTTATTATATATATAATATACTGTACATTAAGCGTAATAGAATTTTGATGTAAAAAATTCTTTTTTTATTATCTATGTCAGTCCAGATATTAAATCCGAATATTAAAAATCATTAATTGTCTAGCATATTCCGTATGAACGCCCGAATTACAGAAAGTAAACATCATTTCTTTGTCAGCAAGAAAATACTTTACAATCACATAAAATGAGGTTTAATTTTTTTAGAAGTCTAGGCTAATTTTTTATGGTGCACTCTTGTGTTAAATATGACAGTTACATAAAGTATATAATAATAAATTTCAAGTTTATAAGGATATGCGTTCGTCCCTAGATGCTTTAAAATGTCTAAAGTAATGACATAATGTTATCTGAAAAATGTTTAAAAATTCTAAAAATTATACTGATTACTATAAGTAATGGTAGTTATCATTACTAGTATACATTAATATTACTAGTGCTGTTGTTGTTGTTTCTTATGTCACTTAGACAAGCCCGCTGTTACTTAGGCAGTGGTTTAAACCGATAGGGGGTGCGTCTCTTGTTTTAGTATCGCCAACTAGGGCCAAGAGTACTACTTTGCTACTGAAGCATCACTCATTCGCTTAAACAAACCCCTTTTTACAGGAGGGCACATTCACACAACTCACAGATAGAGCAGAGGAAGAACAACCAGGCCGGAATCGGGACTCGAGTCCAGGACGTCCAGATCACGAGGTAGATGCGCTACCCTTATGCCAGGACACCGGCAGTATTAGTAGTGGTTATCAGTACTAGTTTTTAGATAAGTATCGAGTTATATAAAGCGAGAGACATTGGCATTTTGCAGCAGTAGGCGGTACACGTTATGAGTATCTTTTTTGTTAAGATGATCAATTTAGTTTCATATTTAAACGTATTTTTAACATGTTAGTAAATTGTTTTGGTTTAATATTTCCTGTTTTAATAATTTTGAATATGTATTTATTTTTATTAATATTTTCTTCTAGACTGCCAAAATTTGTACACAAAATTATTAAAGTAGTTGTTCTATTCTATAGATATTTTAAAAGAAAAATTAAGGCAAAGAAACGTAAAAGAACCTTAGTGATCGTACAATTATCAATTTAATATTCAACCACCCTTGGAAATTGGAATTTTTGTAAACTTGTTTGTTTAGCAGTTAGAAAAATGGAGTTATTTAATCGATCTGCATGCAAGCCCCTGTGAGCCTAAGTACCCTAGGCAGTTGCATAGTCTGCCTAGTTGGAATAATGCCACTGGCATTAGATGAAAGTAATAGAGTATAAGTACAAAATTGTTCTTAGTAAACATATGAATTTCACAATTTGGTATTATCAAAAATTTACAATAATCTAAAATATCGTAATAATATTTTAGAATAACATATGGTACTTCATTCATACACTATACATTAAAACTATTTTTTGATTTATTTTTTAAACTAATTTAGATGGATTACTTTAAAACTATTTCAATTTAAAAATTACTATCTGCAGGTGTAATAGATTAAATGGTTCATCATTATTTGATGTTCATTTATAATTGCCAAAATGATGTCATAAATATTAAAATAAATAATCATCTGGCATCCAAAAATAAGTCTATTTTACATTCTGGAAATAATAACAATAATTTATGTTTTTACGATTTAACTTCATGACTTGAAATTTAATTTCTGTAAGTTCGTCAGACATATTTTTAGAAAATGATTTACATTTGAAATTTTTAAAAAATTGGATAAACTGGAAAGAAAAAATATAAATATATTGTTTTTAAGGCTGATTTCAACACATAAAGCTCTTGCATCCTGTGAATTTTTTCAATGCAGAATTCGATTCACCATTATTTTTTTTTTTTAAAAAAAAAAAGACTTGCAAAATTGATTTAAAAAAATTTTCGTTCTTATATATGATGATTATAAGAATGAAAATGAGTTTCTTTGAAGAATAAGTATAAAATGGAGTAAAGTTTATAAGAATAATAACAAAATAATGGTAACGAATTGGAGTGTAATAATAATGAGACAAAATTTATAATGTCAAAGAACGCTATTTATTTCTTCAAATAAGTGACATTCTATATTTTCGAATATGATGGAAATACATAAATAGATTTGAAAAATTATTTATATCCTAAAACAAAAAGTCAGGCGAGTTATCTGACAAATTTCGGGCAATTAATTTTTTTTAACTTGGTAAGGAATTTAAATTTTCGAACAACAAATTTTATTGTATGTTCAGGTTCACTCAGGATGACTTTTTAACCAAAGAAGTTGTCCAAAACGCTAGCGGCATCATCGAACACATCTGTAAAAGAAAAAGCAAAAATTAATATATTTTTGTTTTTTAGACATTATATTCAAAAATAAATACACTCTGAAATAATGCTTTCAACATTATCAAATAAGAAAAATTAAAATTGTGAGGAATTAAAATCAATGAAGATAGTTGTACAGATCTGAAGAAATTTAGGAAAAGCGATTTATATATTTTTTAAAATTTTGTTTTAGTGTGGTTTGTAGTTTATTAATGTATACGCCATATTTTGATCATGCTATGCCAAATATAAAATTGGATTTCCATTTTCGTAATCTATACTTATATAAAGCTCAATGTGTGTGTGTGTGTTACCGCTCTACAGGCCAGATCGTTAGACTACAGCTACCAAATTTGGCACATGGAGGTCGGGAATGTGCACCTGGGTTCCCTTTTTTTGAATTTTAATTATTAATTAAAAACTAACCTTCCCGCCAAAAAATCTTTTCATTTCCTCACTGCCAAATGAGTAAGGCTTCAGTTTTTCCCCACGCTAACGAGGATAGGCTTAGCATATTTTCGGCAGATTGTTTCAAACGATTCTGTTTTTTTTTTTTTTTTTTTTTTTTTAGTGTTTGATGCATTTAAAATTAAACATTGTTAATTAATCGATCTTTCAGATTCATTCTGAAGTAATTTTGAATTAAAATAAAACAGAATAAAGGAAATTAAAAATTCCTAATCTGCGTAGCTTTACCCCAACTGGTGTAGAAAATTCACGTATTTGCGTTACCATAATTGGCGTTGAAAATTCATGCATGCGCCTTGTGTTCTGATTGGTGACAACTCTATTTTCAACGGATACTGACTTGGTTTTGAAGGTTAACATGTTTCCGACCGATTATTTCAAACGATTATGTTTATTTTCTTAGAGTTTCATGCATTTAAAAGTAAACATTGTTAATTAATTGATCTATTCATGATAAATTTGAGAAAAATTTGTAGAAAACTTCTTGAGATATTATATAAATTAAGAAAGATATTCTTTAGTGTCCATAAGGTTTAAATATTCAGCGACTCTGTTTTCAGTATTCATATTAAAAAAAAAAATGCTTTTCTTCAGTAAAAAAATGTTTTTATATTAATTTCAATTTAACCATTTCCACTTTAATTTAAAGCATAAATTCTACGGGATCTAACAGAAAATTATAGAGATACATGTTACGTTATGGCTGAAGGCCTTTATAATATTATGATTGAATTATCTGATTACCAAAATTTGAAGCTTTAAAACATTTTGATGAAGAAGCTATTAAAATGGGAGTTACATACAATATTTAATTATTAAAATTTTAACGAGCCTTAAGATTGGCGAACCGGCTGGTCGCCAAAGGCGGCTAGTATAATATAAAATTGAAATGTTTTGAAATAAAAGATTCATGAAAGTGATTTGTCAAGGATTATTCGAGAGGTATCTAAAATAATATAATAGTGAAAATAGACTAATAATAATATTTGAATTAAAGAACGAATCTGAACGATTATAAAGAGGACATTTTAAGAATTTAGATAAATTTAGATACTCCACATATATGTTTGAAGTTTCGAAGAATAATTAAAAATGTATGCAAAAACTATTATTTTAAAGGAAGAATTCCGATACTTAAACATGTACAAAATGATTAATACTTTGAATGAGGTAGCAACAAATATGTATTTCTTCAAGATTATGTTATGCCCTAGGATAAGGTTTGATTTAATAATAATAATAATAATAATAATAATAAACCTACCTTGGTAACAATCTTTTATGGTAGTGAAAAAAATCTTGGTAAAAGGCTTAAAAGAGCTTAAATTTTAAATATAATTTGCAAACATTATTGAAAAGATATTATTTCCTAAAAATAATTTTAGTGTTTATTAAATAAAATGGAAATCTGAAAATGAATGCTTTATGCTTTGTAACCACCTTGAATTAAAGAAATAGCAAAAATTTTATTAATATTTAAACTTGTTATTTAATATTCTAGTAGTATTTTCCTATTTAATTGATTAAAGGTAAATGAATACTAAAAGCTCTGAAATGATAATAGTTTAATGTTTGGCCAAAATTCTAAAATTGTTTCGATCATTTCAATCAGTTCAAATATGAAATATCTTAACATAAAAAAGAAAAATTGTATTTCATTTATCAGGTATTTTAATTCATTTACAATTGATTCTAATTACTTACTTCCATTATGTCCAGCTATAAGAGGAAATAAAAACAATAATTAATTATTTTAATTTGAAAAATAATTTAACAAATTTCAAATCATCACAAATTTATTCATATTTGATTAAAAACTAAGAATTCTTTTCAAAAGAGGGTTGAGATGAGAAATAACGGAAAAAGAATGAATTATATTAGAAAATGTTTGATATAGTGCCAAAATAAATCGTGAATGTAGAGCAGTCTCATGTTATCTAATTTATCAAAAGTAATGTATAGTGGTACGTATATTTATGCAAAACAAAATGTCATAACATGTTAACATAACTAAGAAATGGTGCCTTTTTTATAATCTGTTGAAGGAATAGGTCCTGAAAGCAATGCAAATGCTGCAAAATTATGCCACAATGGAGAAATCGTAATGGAAATTAAAGTGAACTGGTCATGTATCTAAACTATTGATTTTACTTTGGAAATGATGATAATTTCCGAGAGTAAATCAGTGTCAAAATTATCTTGTGTCTTTAATGCAAAAGGAAATTATCTTTATAATTTAATTAGTCATTAAATAATGTTTTTTATAAGGTCCTGTTATATGAATTTCATTAACAAAATTCTAGTTTTATGCATAAATTTATAAGCATAGTAGAATATCACGTTTCATTTTTTCTTATCTTGCAAGATGATTGGATATCTAAGGTTTTGATTGCGATATAAAGGTATTCGATATTAAATCCAAGACTTTTTACAAGGATTTTAATTTTCTTTTCATCACTGCGTCGCATAGTTTTCGAGATAGAATAGGGAATCACAATTCGTCATTGATTATTTCTTTCGTGATGATAATTCCCGGACTAAAAATAACTAAAAGATATTACTTCCAGAATTGATTTTTCTGTTTGAAATTTTTATTGCATAAAGATATAACTATGCATGCTATCAAGTTTAAAGCGATGTAATAAAAGAAAAAAAAAGAAACAAACTATTATAAAAAAATCAAGAAAGGTAAAGGTAAAAAATTTAAATTAGAAATACATCTTTCGGTATAAATTAAGGCTTTGGAATGAACAATACAATGCTATATATGGTTGATAATTTTGGAATTTGATAATTTATAGTAATTTTCATTCAAATTTTCTCTAGACAGCCATATTATTAACTTTTTTAATATAATTATTTTTCAGGCAGACAATCATTAATAGAAATGTAATAATTTTCTAGGAAAATTTTATTGAAATCTTATGTAAAATGTTTGATTATTTTATGATAGCCAAAATATTGATACATTATTGTTAGAAAGATAAAAAATATTATCAAAATCGGGACAAATCAAATCATTTAAAAATTTCAAGAATGGAAATAAATAAATGGATCATATTAGACTAAAAATAAAATTACTAAATGTATAAATAAAAATATGTATTAGAAAACCGTAGAATTTCTTATTATCGAATGTGTAAAAAATAAAAATATTGTTTATTATAATAAAAATAGAATGAAATCCTTACGTTCAGCTAAAAATAAATAAATAAATAATTATTTTCATATATATACAAAAGTCGTTAGAACATAATTATGTTTAAACAATTTTGTAAAAATGTTAAATTTTATAAACAACTTTGTAAAATAATGCTTTACAAAGCACTGAAAGCATTAAAAACATGATTATTATAATAGAATTGAAATAAAATGCTTACGTTCGGCTAAAAACAAACAAATAAAAGAATAAGGTTTTTTTTTTTAACTCCAAGTATTTTTTTAAAAAAGACATGAAAAGAAACTGTCATTAACGATTTAAATACAAGAATTAAATGATAATCAATAAAGTTATTTTCAAATTTATTATTCAAATTTATTTGAAGTTACTTAAAGATAAATATAAAGAAATTAAAAATTTGTTAATCCATACTTTAAATCTTATTTTGAAGGGCTTAATCAATTTTGCAAAATTTTATTAACAATTAAATTAATGCTGCATTTGGTTATTAAAAAGTATAATTAATTGCTAGAAATGTAAGATTGATGGATTTGTAATAATTGCTTTAAAGCAATTTAAAGCTGATTTAAGATATTCAAGAATCTCTCAAAATTTCACACAAAATCTTTTAAAAATTGCAAACACCGGAGAGAGATTTTTACTTTTGAGATCTCGATTTCAAATTTCTAGAATTTTTTTAAATCTTTTTATGAAAGAATTCGTTTCGTTCAATTATATTCAAGTTTTATTTTAAATTCATTCTAGAAAAGTATTTTGGGAACCATATTTAGATAATGAAGAGGGCATTAAAGCCGGCACCTCAGTTTTCTAATCTTTTTATCTTTTAAATTAAATTTTCAATTGTAAGAACTTTTGAGTTTGACAATGCAAGAACCTTCCCTCAGTTGTTGTTTTAAGATGAATCCGGTCACAAACATTACGATATTTCGAATTATATCTCTAATCTGAGAACATCCTATCTCGAAGCCAATGACGTTGTACCTCACTTCCATGGATCATGAATTAATTCAGAATGAAGAAAGTTAAGTAAATAAACTTACACTTACTGTATACTTATTTAAAATAATTGACAAAAAACAAAGTGCAAATTCCCAAATATTTTTCTGTAATAGACAATTTTTATTTTATGCAAAATATAATTTCTTAATATGTTAAAAATAGCTACCTGTCCACCCTTATCCCTATTTTTGAGCATAAATCACAAAAACATCACTTAATGTACTTTCTCAATGTAGAAAAATTCTTTACAGAGTTTCGCGGTCACAAGCATTGTACTGATTTTATACCTTTTTATATTAAAAACACATGACCTCTACATGCATCGTTAATGGTTGTCTGTTCAACAAGGATCATTTTATCGAAGGATATCACAAAATAAAGATTTTATAGAAGATTCAGCCTCAACAATTGCATCGATTTCTCCAATTTTTTGCACACATTTTTCTTTCGTATTTGCAGACATAGTTAACTAATCAGCATTTTCTATGATTTCCTATGATACTTCAATGAATGAATACAAATATAAATTTCAAATAAGACTTTCTTTCGTTGCACTGAGATGCATTTCATCCATGTTGGTTGAATTAACAAAATTAATATAACAAATATATAGTTAAAATAAATAAAAATATTTTCTTACCAAAAGCTGCAATCAGAAAAAAAATTAAACTAAGTATAAAAAAGTCATAGTTAAAAATTACAATAAAAACAAAATGAATTAGTAGCAAAGATGTTACCAAAATATATTATAAGTCGTTTTTTAAGAGAGTGAGTGGCTTTCTTATACTTATTTAAATGTTAATTATCAACACAAAAATTATATCAATATAATATTTAAAAATATCTTTATAATATTGAAAACGTTAATAAAAATACGGGAAATCTAGATTAAAAGAAATATTTATATATTTTATTGCTAAAGCTAATGCCAATGAATCTATTTATTGAATAGATATACTAAAATTTTGTAATAAAATTTACATAATATTGAAATTTGCTATTACTATTTTCAAAACTGACTTATTTTTTCTGATTTAAAGCAAGACATATTTTCTGACTGACTACTTGTAAAATCTCAACACTGATAAATCTTCTTAAAGCACCAATATTTATTGTGAAATGTATTATAGTATTAAATATTGCTCTCTATTTAACAAAATGTATTATTATTATACTATATGACTCTATTATAAAAACTTTACTTATTAGAACTTGTTTACTTCTTGTATATTTAGAGAAAAACTCCAAAAACTTTAACTAAAGGTAAACTCTGTTTGGTTTTTGGGGTATGTCGAAAACGATGGAAGACATAATTTATAATATCTAAAATGATTTTAGCTAGAAAAATTAAGTTCTGTGACAAATTATTCCACACGGTTACAGAATTATGACCACCCTAAAAACTCGCACTTGTATATTTTCAGTTATTTTGTCAATGAGAAAAAACGCTGTTTAATTTTATTAATTGAGACATATAATTTGTCAAATTTGGAAATGCAACTATAAATGGTAAATGAAATTCGCATCGTGCTTGATGAAGAAAAAAGAGACTTTAAAGAAACTACTTGATTTTTTTTAGTATTATTCTTTGGCATTTTGAAGATTAAAGAGTTTAAAAAATAAAAAGATTAATTGCAAACTCAAGACATCAGATATTCAGATAAAGACTAGCTACAAGATGGTTCAGTTAAATACTAAAATAGCATAAAATATCGTTTGATTTTAATTAATATCAGTGTTGAAGAAATGAAATTTCCAAGACAGTAAGAAATAATAAAAATGTAAGTAACTCGTATTCTAAGTGTATTCGCAAAGAGTTTTCATCATATTCGTAGATTATAATGTAAAAATTTCATATTTGATGAAAAATATAATAATGTTGAAATTTTAATGAATTAGAAAGTTAATTTCCGAGAAAAATATATAATTTGATTCCATTCATAAAGATGTAAAAAGAGCGAATATTTTACAAAACTATTTCATTTGTACCTTATTATACTTCATATAAAACTTTTATAAAATTTGATGCTAAAAATTACAGTACTTTATTTCTGCGATGAAAAACTAGATGACTTATAAAAGCCAACTAAATAAAAGAAATATGTTAATTAAATCAATTTATTTTTGTAAATATTCTTACCCAAGCTCAAGACAACAACAAAGGCAAGAGCGTACAAAGTTTTGGAAAACATCTTTAAAGTTGGTTCTAGGATTCTAGACTATGTTATTCACTGTCTCTCCAGATCTTTTATAGTACCAGAATTCTGATGTAGAAAAACAATAGCGACATAAAAATTTTAAAAATTTACAATAAATATTTGCTCTAAAAAGGTTTTAAAAGTAAAATTAAATCTTTATATACTTAGTATATGAAATCACTATTTTATATGTTTTCGAAAAATGAAGGATGTAGGACGCACATTCAAGTGATTGTGAAAAAGAATGCTTTTAATATACAATCTTATTTAATTGTACGCTATATCATAAAGTGATATACGATAAATTTTATTATTATATTTGATAAGGGATATATTCTTTAGGTATCTCAATGTTTAAACATGATTCCACTTGCTCGATAATGGTCTTAAAATCACATGTACAGGAATAGATTCAATTATTTTGAATTCTTAATGTTTTTACCTTCCCTTGAAATTTGTCTTCTTTCTTTCATAAAAATTTACATACTTAGTTAAATGATGTTATAATAACATGACTAATTTGAAATCTGCTAAATTTCTCTTAATAATGACCTAAATTAATCTGAAATTTTATGTAATCAAAAACATAGTGATCTATGAAATCAAATGGACTGTTATGTAAGTAATGCTACATTACGTAATGTGACTAATTTAAAATCTATCGTTTTCTAAATGATAATGACCAGATTGGTTTTTAATCTGATACGAAAAACGTTAAAAAATAATTTTTTCGAAGATGATCTGTCTAGTCTGAATACTGATGCATCAATTAAGTAATTTGACTTATTTAAAATCTAGTATTATCTGTATGATAATGATAGGATTGAGTTTTAATTTGATGCCAAAAAATATTAAAAAATCATTGTTGTAATGATGATTTGTCTAGAATAAATACTAATACATTCGAGATTATTTTTGTCTGATTAATTTCAAATTTGTTGTAATTAATATGTAATTAACCTGATTAAATTTGAAATGTGATCTGATACTGTCCAGACTAATTTGTACTTTGCTATAGAGCAAAAATCAATGCCTTGCAAATGATATGTCTATTTATTAACATAATATAAGATTTTTGTACCAGAATTTTGTAATTATTTGCGATCCTGTGTAAATCATCGTGAAATTATTGAACTTATCTTCTGATTGCTTTTTTGTAAATTCATATGACCTCTTTTTTATTCCCTCATTCCCTTAAAAAAATATTTTCTAGACACAGCTGCTGGGTCGGATTAGATTTTATTCTCTTTAACCTTTTTATTTTCTTATAGTGTTTGGATATAACTAGATAAATCCAAACACTGAAATAAAATAGTTAGGATTTCAAGAGGTTGAAGTGAGGTGATATCAATGAAATTGTTATCCCCGATTATAATAACAATTAATATGACAGAAATAAGCTGCAATAAGTTTTTAATATACCATTTTTGAAAGTAAACATCTTTATTAAATTCTGCAGCCACTCATGTATTCGATAGCTGAACAATGTGAAGATGAGACTAGACTATGACTAGACAATGGCTAGATTGAGAAATCATTTATAAATAATAAGTGTCTACAAAACAAAATATTTTCTTAGTGTTGCATTTTTTGATTTGAACAGATAATTTTCGTCATTGAATCATTATGTATTATTTTATGTACATAGGTGAGATCATGGGATTTGTGAGGTTTCTGCTGCTCTTCTTTTTTAAATTTGAAATATATCATATATTTGATACATGTATTATCTTAGTTTTCAAAATTTTTATACCAAAATCTGTTGTTTCAATCATTTATTGCAACATTGAAACTAGAGTTGGGTCTATTTAGTTTCAAGGAGCCCCAAAATGTAATTTATTTTCCCCATATGGGAGTCATTATGCCAAAACTTAACTTTTGATTCACTATTAACGTTTATAAACTAGTTATGCCACTGGCGATAAAAATAATTTCCAAAACGGAGCTGTTATACATTTGATCATTACTGAATTATTTATAAATTTATATTATACATTAGTGAAATCTTGGGATTTTTAGGGTTTCTGCAACAATTCGCTATTAAATAGGAAACATGTGATTTAAAATTTGTAATATTATTAATTATTTGCGAACAGTTACAGTATTATATATCGCTAATAAAAATGTTACGCTGCTATTTTTTTTCTATTATTTAGCTCTTTTATTTTTTATTCAGAGGAAGATTAGATTGTCTCTCTAATATTGAAATACTTTATTATGAAACTTTTTTTCTCCTTAAAACATTATGTTGTTATTGTTACTTATGGCACTTGTAATAGACAAATGCCCGCTGACGAAGTCAAAGATTTAAGCCGAGTTTGTGCAGTAACTTCTGAGGGTAAAGGTCCCTGAGCCCTTGAGGGCAGAAGTCTGACTTCTAGCTCTTATGAATGCGACACTCACACAATCGCTTGCACAACCCTTTTTCACAGAAGGGCTCTCTTTCACACACCTCACAGATAGAAAACAGGGGGAAAAACAACCATGCGCGAGCTGGACACCCATACCACGGAGAAGACGTGCTATCCCTAGGCCAGAACGCCACTTTGGCAGTTAAATCAGTTAATGATGAATACTGCTCAACAATTCATGAAAAAAAAGGAGAAGTTGTTTGACTGCTTATTCACTTATGATTATCTCACTAGAAAGATTTATATATTTTATTTGGAATATTTCATTTCAATGATATTAAATTTAAGCATGCATGCTTAAAGAGGTAATATTGGTATTTATTCATTTTTTTTTACTTGATATATAATGAATTCCAAGTAGCTGATTTAACAAAATTTATTTTCCTGATTCATACTATAATTACGATGTCTACAGTGAATACTTTTCTGCATTTTTCATTGCAATTACGGCAAATTACAAATGATATGCATCTTTTAAAGGCATGTAAAATTCTAAAGAATATAATTTAATATTATTGATTGATTATTTTGACCCTGACAGCACTTATATAATTGTACATGAAATATAATATTTAATTAAATATATTCAAATGAATTACTGGAAAATGAGTAGCATATTTTCTACACATCTATTTATTGAATATTGCATCAGCTTAGCTTAGCAGAAGTTTCAGGATTTATATATTACTATAATTTTATAGGTATCATATTTTGTTGAGAAATGCTAATTTAATTTAATGTATTATTTTTTGAAAAATACTAATTTTCCTACAAAATATTTTTTTTTATGATCATGATGCCTAATTGGTGTCATTTTCCCATATCTGAAATTAAGATTTCTAACATTAAATAAGCCTAAAAGAACATTTACAAATTAAGTTTTGTCGATCGTTTATTTTAACACTTCATTTCATAGTTCTTGGAATAGAAGTGAAGAAGAAGTTGGTAATAAGCCCATTTTCATACAACTAGCCGCTATAAGCTTTATTGGAAATGGATTTGATGAGCGACTTCTTTATTTTGCCATAGCTAATATATATATATATGTTTTAATTCCAAAATTAAAAATTAATAAATTTTTTTTAAGGAAAATTACATTAAAAATAATTAAAGAAACTAAAGAAAACTATATTTTATTAATTTTTTCCAGGATTTCATAAGAATAGGTCTTAGAAAAATATTTTGCAAACTCAATGCTTGACTACACAGGCTTCATACGGGGTTTAGTGATTTTGTCTATCAGCGAATGAAAAGAAGTATATTACAAGTACAAATTAGAGGTATTAGAAATCCCGTGCGAAATCTAATTTTATTTGCAGTATTATGAAACAAATATATGAAGCAAGCACATTTATAATTTATGCATCATGTGCTCACTTTGCTGCACCTTACAAAGGCAAAATATTTATTGTAAGACACAAATTTAATTTCTGAAAATAGCTTACTATATTTTATTTAGTAATTTTTATTTTTTCCTTTGCATTTACTTTTCTTTGAACCTTTTTCGTAAAACTATTTATGCACACTCTTCTTGCATTTGATCACGACGGAAAATTTAAAATAATTTTAAAATATATGCCGGATTGCATACAACTGTAGTTTTTATTGTTATTATATTTATAACCAATGAAGGTTCGTCATTCATATATAAACATTATAACTTTGAGAAAACGATCACCTGTCGCTTAAATAATTCATTCAAATTTTTAAGCTCATTTAGCAAAGCAAGCGGAAATGATCTCTGGAAAACTTTCCTGCATACTCTCCAATAAGGGCAATGAAGAATATGCGATATTCCCCCCCCCACACACACATGAGATTGTGGACCTTTGGTAAGACCACGAATAATTCATATGGCAGTAGGAAATAAATTTTCGAAATATAGATATTTGCATACATCTGGTATTCCCATTGAATTGCCCATGCAAAAATTTATTTTGGCTGTCTATTGAAACCAAAATTTGATTTGGAAATACGATTGCAGTCACAGAACAGAACGCCGTCTCATACCCCCGTATCCGTGGCCATTCTGGTCACTGAACGGTTTGGTAGGCATGTTACAGGAATTTTATTTAATTAACAAAATATTTACAGTAGGAAAACGAAACAAAAATAACTATTTACAGAATTTACAATTATATAAGAAATTATATTATGATGAGACCGTTTACATAATTTTTCAACTTAGAAATATAATGCACACTGAGAAATAAAATTTGTAAAAATATACATATAATATGTGTTCACTTATTTTTTATGTTATAGTAGATCAGGATGCAGTTAAAAAAATCAGATGGAAAATAATTTGAGAAATGGAAATGAAGATAATCCCTGTTTGATTGAAATGTGTGACAGGAGACTGCAGTGCTTGTTTTTTCCCTTAGTCTTTTTTGGTATGAGACTTGATGTTGAGTGCTATGGAGGCAAGAATAGGTCTCTATTTCCACTTATAAATTTGATTATACTGTGGATTTTTTTGCCTGGAAAGGAAGTTGCTGGCGACTCTTTTCAGCCATTCCTGTTCATGGCTTGGTGATGGTTTTTTCAAATGCCAGGAGATTGTAAGGATGCATTCCGTAGCATAATGAAGTGCGGTGCGTATCCCGCCACAACTGCACTGGTCACTCTCAGACCTTTTGAGGTAGGCAGGAAAAGGGCCGTGTTCTGAGAAGAAAATAATTTCCTCTCTGTTCCAGTTAGTGGGATTAAGGTTGACTGAAGGTAGGATATTAAAAAGTTTTCTGCCTGTGACACCATTGCTCCAATATCCTTGCCATTCCTCAAGCATGTCTTTCCGGAGGAGGGCTTTTATATGTGGTTTTGGTATCTTTGTTTGCCTATAAAATTGCCCATTTTGCGTTGTGTCCTTTGCCAGTTGATCTGCTTTTTCGTTGCCTATATTGCCCGCATGTGCTTTAACCCATGAAATTTTTATTGTTGGTTTTGAAAGCAGGACACCAAAAATTTCTCTTGCTTTTTGGTTTGTGCTCTTTGGATTTGAAGATGCCATGATACTAGCTCTATTGTCAACATGTATTTTAAAAGTATTGTTGTTTGAAAACTGAGATGTATATTTTACTGCTTCATGAAGTGCAGTGAGTTCAGATTGGAAAACGGTATTGTTGTCATTCAATTTGGCAGACCAGTGGTAGGACCAATGATTATTGAACAGAACACAAAACGCAGCTCCGGCTCCATGTTCTGTTTTTGAGCCATCTCTGAAGATATTGATATTATTTATTTGAGATAAATTTATTCCTTCATCTTCCAATGAAATTTGGTTGGGATTGAGATGCTGTGAAGGGTGAGTAGACCAATCAGTTGCTTTATTCTCAAGATCTTCTGGTTATATCTCTGTTATATTATGTGGAAGAGGGATTCTTAGGCGATATATTGTCGTTAGTCTGGCTTCAAACTGTAATTGCAGGTGCAGGGGTGGAATGCCGAGAATGGTTTGTAGCGCTGCTGTTGGAGTTGTGCGGTAAGCACCTGAAATGTAGAGAAGAAACGGTCTCTGAATGGTGGAGAGCTTCCTCTTCATTCTATATGTTGGGTTTAGACACCACGCTGATGAACCATGGGCGAGCATTCTCTCAACTACTGTCTTGTAAAGAGCTCTTTTGTGTTTCTGAGAGATTCCCCATGTGCTGCCAGCGATTCTTTTGAGGTTTTGGTGCATTTTAATGGCCTTTTCTCCTTGTTTTTCTATGCGTTCTAGCCAGTTTCATTGGTCATCAATGTGGACTCCTAGATATTTAATAGATTTGTTTCTCTTAATGATGTCTCCATTCCACATGATTCTGGGGATTGCAGTCACAAGATCACAAACAGAATTTCATTGATTTAGGTCATTGCATTTATGAGTGATTGCGTTTACAGGCTTGAAAAATTAAAGATCAAGAGTCAATCGATTCTTTGATAGATTTTAGGTGTTAAACCTGCGTACTAAATTTTATTTATCTTTTTCATTATGTTTTGATCACTTGTGTATACAAAGAGACAGATAGACTTCCTCTGAATGGATTTTGTTCAAAATTTGATAGAAATCCCCCAATTTGGTCTTAAGTCCTTACACCAAGTTTCATTCGTCTAGCTTAAAGTGCTTTTAGAGCTTTTAAGTTATGTCTTCACAAACAGACATAATTCCAAAAATGTGTCTTTTGAAATCGAGGGGGGGGGGGCAAAATGTAAAGATTCATCAAAATTTAGTGTTCGCATTTTTTTCCCCAAATGCAATGCTTTCTTTAAACCTCATATATGGGTGAATTGTTAACACAATCCTTACTTAACTCATGACATGAGAAACTAACTATAAGAGCTTGCAGTGTTGGGAAACACATTCAAACTACATTCCGCTTACCTTTGTTTATCGGGAGTTTGCATAGAATACATTACAATGCTCGTACTAAAAGATTGTCAACATTCTATTTTAAATCCTCAGCGTAAAATCATGAGGCACTTAATTTCTCTCATTTCATACTTTATTCATTAAAATGCCAGTTAGAAACGTTTCATAAAAAATAAATGTTATAACTACCTAAAAATGAATGTCAATTTGAACGAATTTTATCTTTATTTGAACAACATTGTGAAGTAAAATTATAGTCAATAAATTTCAATTGATATTACATGAAAGTAACTTAAGTAAATATTGTTTTATGAATTCTGCAGGAAAACTATTTCAAATTTGTTACTTTAGGATAGTTGAATTATGACTAATTGTACAAATATGTTTCTTACGCTCTGGCAACGTTTTCCTAACATTATTTTATTTCTAATCGTATTTCTCCGTATCACTGCTCCTTTTTAAGAAAAGTATATTCTTAATTAAATAGGCATGTTAATTATAATACAAATATGATTTCTAATTTTTGATAAGTGATTTTTTAAAAGAATATTCTGTAAACACTTATAATTTCTGCTTTTTCTTATAAACAAGATTGAAAAAACTTCTATGAAATAAAAATACAGAAATAAATGCTAAAAGTGTTTTGAAAATTATTTTAAATACTTGGTTTTAATTAAAATGAAACATAAAGCAAATGTCTTTTATTTTAGAAATTGATTAAATCATTTATTAAAGTTCTTACTTATTCAAATTCTTACATATAACTTAAGAAATATATTACTCAATTATTGAGTTAAAAATAATTTGTGTTTTTATTTAATTTTTAAAGATTGTGCTTAGAATGGGGAATAATATGAAATTTTCTATTTCTTTTCTCTGTGAAATATTAAAACAGCTGTAAGATTTTTCTAAATAAGCAATTACTTATCCTATCATTCAATGCAATCTCACAAAAGCATTAAATTTTATTTTTATATTTGTTATGCTAAGGGACAGATAAAATAGAACCTGCTGTTTCTTCTGAAATAACAAATTTTCTTTTTAAATTATTTTTTCAAACATAAAAATTTAATTAATTTTTACCTATAAAAAGCAAGATTCCGGTACATTTACCACGCATTGTCTTGTCGGAGAATTATGTGGTTACCTTTCAAGTTCACTCTGTCAACTAATTGCTTGTGAATTGCCCTTTGATTCATCATTAGATTTTTTGAAAATTCTGGAGGCTTTTAATATTAATTCTAAATCCGAATTTGAGGCCGAAATTTCAAAATATTCAACGAAAATATTTTAGCTAGAGATAAAAATTAATAGATATTACCGAGGAAAGATATCGTATATGAAATTGAGGATGTGCTGCATTATATTCTATTAGATAAATTAGCTCAAATTATATTAAAACATAATTAAAAATAAAATTATAAGTGTAATATAGAAGTTTCAAAAGACTAATATAGAAAGAAATAAAGCAGAAATTTCAAGAGCATTACAATTTGTAATAATCGATTAGAATATGTTGAATTACTATCGAATGAGGGCGCGTGATTTCTACTTTTTAAATGATAATTAGTTTTTGTTTTTCGGATGAATGTGTGAAGGTTAGTCTTACCGTAGTCTCGACTTCATAAAAGAAAAGATCAGAATGTGGATGATTAAATTAGTTTAATTTTGTGAGGTAATCAGGGTTTTTTTGGCCGATGAAGAAGTTCAGGATAGGCCATAACAATGAAGCATTGATAAAATGAACAGCTCAGTTTTGAGAATATCACAATACATATTCTGCCGAAATAATTTGGATTAAGGAGGTAGGCTTTTAGCTGTCATAATCATGGAAATTTTTTTGATTCTCTAGTGAGAGTGTTCGATGCAATCTCTCACAGTTCTTTTAGGATTAAAAATGACGATCTAATACTAGAAACTAAATAAGATTTAACTTTGGTGGCAGTAAAATATATTATTCCTATGCTGAAGATATTCATTGCAGATCTTAATATCTAGGTAAAAATGAAATAAAAATTTTGTTTCGAAATATAGCAAAATATGTAACAGTTCAATAGAGTTTGACGAAATAATTTTGTATAATAACATAACTTTCTTGTTGCCAAAATCTTCAGCCGGTTTGGTTCTTTGGCGAAGGTGTTCCGTCTAGGCTTTGCATTTTTTATTGAATGTAAAATAAAAACAGATATAGAAAACTAATCTTTAATTCTAATGAAAATCAAACTTTTTTTTTGGAAAAATTTTATGAAAGTCATACAAAATTTTATTTGATGAAATGCGTCAACTGGATCGGAGAATTCAAAAATATAGAAGTTTAGAGGTAAGCAAGGGATTTTCTATTTTTTATCTTCTTATTTTGTTTCTAAATTTGTTTAGTATAGTTTTTAAGAATTATTGATGAGATAGAAAATAAAGACCAGATTTGAAAAGAAAAAAAAAGAAGCAAAAGGTTGCGTGAATGATCTTAACTTAATTACGTTTTTTTTAAAATACTTTTTGCTATTTACTTATTATATAAATGTAATTTCTTATTTAAATTTCAAAGTCGAAAATACTTTCAGGTCTTTTAATTAAAAGAAAATAATACGCAGGATTATAATTAAATGCCTTTGAAGAATTTTTTTTTTAACTCGAAATGTGAAATAAACAAAAATATTGCTCCCAAAAAGAATATTTTTTTTCTAAAGTATTATTTTTTTCTTTTAAGTTTACTCAGCTAAAGCTTGTTAAGCATATTCATGTATTAAATATTATAAATATAATAAAATATTTTGTGTTTAATGTCTATATAAATGCAATGTGTATCCTTTTTAAATATGTTTTGACATTCAATAATAAGATTTAAAAAGCTTACACTATTTTGATAATTATTGGCTTTGATTCATTTGAATTCATTTGGAGGAATAGCATTGTTAATAGAATTGAACTTTTAATAATAAGGTCCACAAAATATCTGAAGTTGAAATTCAAGTTTAAGATGAATATCGTAGAAATTAATTGAAAAATAGATTAGGTGAGCCTGTAGAAATGTATAACGTAGAAGTGAATCTTGAGATAATGAAATTTGCGTGATAAAAATATTCCAACAGATAAAAAAATATAGTTATTGATGCAATATGTATGTAGCATATTATGTAATGTATTTATATTATGCAGATAAATCTAATAATTTTTTAAACTGTATAAAGTTTATTAAAACTAATTGTAATTGTAATATATCGAAGAGTTTTTGAAGTGATCTTTGAAGTTATATCTTTCTATTGCATAAATTTTTCTATTTAAAAAAATCGCTAATATTATTGAAAATACTTTTTTTATATCCCGATACAATTTCTCTGGTCTATATAATTGTGAAAAGTGGTAAAATATTTGGGAAAAAATAGAGTTGTTTTTATATATAAATATTATGAGTGCGTTATGCATATAAATTTTATTGGCTGTTTTGGAATATAAGATAAATAATAGTGAAATAAGTCCCTGTTTATACGAGTATTTATTACTTACAACTAAAAAAAAATTCTAAAAAATTTTCTCAATAATAATAATATTAAATTTATTTATTTTTAAATTAATCAGCTTAGTTTTCATTATAGTTTATCTGACGATTACTTTTTATGCAAAAACACGAGACAGAATTTATCATAAATTAATATGTATTTACGGCTGCGTTATCGGTACTGTAAAAAGTACTTAATGAGCCTACATATTTCTTTCATATTTCGGCATTTATAGATTTCGGTATTTCAATTTGCTTCTGTAAAAAACTTGAATTTACTTGTCTGTATTTAAAACTAAATCCCAATTTCGAACAATGAATAAATACACAGATATGTCTAATTTAGCAATAAATTATAGACTAAAGTTATATAAATTATGAAAATGAAATATTAAAAAAAATCTCTTTATAGAAATTTTGAAAACACCACGAATTTAAATACAAGTTTAGTTATTTGTTTAATTCTTAATTGTTAAAATATCTAAAATGCCAGTAAATATGTGCTTAAGAAGGGGGAGGGGCTGAAAAATGATATATTATTCTGTATTCTGAAGAATTTGGGCATTATTTCTCTTTATTTCTGCGTTTTCCCTATCAAATGACTCTCTTTTACCGAAAATTGTACAATATGAAACTTTTGTTTGCCTTTACATTATTGGTTGTGAAAAGTTGAAAGTTTCATCAAGTATGAAGTTGAATTTAATTTGTGAAATAATGAATTACTTAAAGTCACATTTTAAGTTTAAAGTTATGCCTGTAGTGATTTCAGCTATCTTTTTCATTGCTTTGTTGCTATCCTTGCTTTATAAGGGCCATTAAATTGTGTGACTACTTTCGGGTTGAATTATTTGAAAAACATACGAAACTAGATATATTTTTGAAAATTTGCGTATAAAAGATTGAAAAATATATTTTTGAAACCAAAATATACCAATTAGTTGAGAAAAAGAGTTTTTTTTTGGTTCAAAAGTGGAATAAAGCAAAATCTTCTAGATTAGAGGCTTATCAAATTATTTGCTTAAAATGCTACAGGTAGCTTAAGAAATATATTATTTAGTTCCTGAATTAAAAAAAAGTTATATTTTTTTTAATCTATTCTTGAAATATTGAGGTTAGACTGATAAATAATACGAAATGCTCATTTTTTCTTGAAGTTTGAAGTACTAAAACTTCAAGAAGCACTAAAACAATTATAAAATATTTTAAAATCAATAGATCATTTATTCTCTTGTTCTGGAACTGCATAACATATTGAGAAATTACTATACCAGATTTGAGCGAAAAATAGTTTCGTCAGAAAATTCTATCTAAGATTTGAATTTGAGAAAATAGCATCTAAATATGCAAAATGGCATTAAAATGCAAATACAAAAATCCATAAAACTTTCCAAAAATAGATTTAGAAACCAAATTCTAACGGTTTTATGAAGACACCTGTTCAAATATTAAGAAAATTAAATAAAAAATTAAATCTCAAATTATCAAAAAAATATTGATTAGATGTTTTGTATCAATTCAAAATAATAATAAAAATTGCACAATTTATTTCTCATAAGTAATATGAATTTTATAGCATCTTTATTAGTAAAATTCTTAATCAAGTCATCTTCAGTTTCTTCAAGTCATTAAATTCTCCTCTGAATAATCCATAAAATACTGTCTATTTCTCACCACCAAAAAAATCATATTTATTTAAGTTCTTTGCTGATGATAAAATTTGTAATGTAGGACAGTTTATTAATAGAATAGTTTAGACACGTTAATTTATTCTGAAAATACTCAATTATACATATATTTCATTTTAATTGCCTATTTTTCATTTTAAATGATGTCATTCTCCCATGCACTTGGTATTTTTTTAACATCGACATACAAGTAGATGTTCAGGAAGAATTTCAGAAAATCAGCTACATCATGGATTTCTGATAACGATGTATGTTCCTAAGATTCTTTTGCTCGTGAAGCTGCATGAAATTGAAGACATTTTCCAAAATTTCAATTTCCAGAGGCGAGGGAATTCATTCGGATCATTTCGCTTTCATCACAAGAAATTAGTACTTTTCTACAAAATATTTCAAATCTTTGTGTTTTGGTAAAATATTGATGAAATAATGCAAACATCAGATGTACCATATGATGCGCAAGAATGACATTAATAAATTCTTTTAAGTCTCATATAGTGCTTTACTGTATATTCTGAAAAATCTACTGTGTATCTCAGTTGCACATGAAACGATACAATAATTGCTACTACTACTGGACCCGATTTATTATGACAAGTGTTATTGATGATCTGAAGGTAATATTTATACTGATGGGCCTTCTGTAAGTACATCAAAATATCGCTGTTTTCTTTGTAATTGGGATAACTTATATTTGAAGTATATCTGCAAAAACTGTCTAATGATAACTCTGATTACTGAACAAATGAATATTGAGAATCACGAATGATTGAATCATATAAAAATTGAACCATCCCTCTAAATTAGTTGAAACTAAATTAGTTGAACTTGGAAAGAGCAAAGCCGGGTTTCAAGTAATTGCTTATAAAATTCAACTTAATTTATAGAAGTAAAACTAAAATAGTGAACAGTTGTGAGTTATCAGGTCAGAAGATTTTATACGATTTAAATTTAAAGATCAATTTTAATATGTTGCCAAACAAGTGTAAGTTTTTTTTTGGAATACATCATTAAAATACTTTGAATATATTACAGTTTCGAATGATAAAGCTTTCATTAACAACATATTGTGCCAATATCAGAAATTAGGTTAAATATATTCACTGACAATATATTTCCTGGTGAATATATTTATTAATATATTTATACCATCAGTGAATATATTTGCGATATATTCACTGACGATTTTCACTTTGACTTCTTCCTACAAAATTATAACTTAGTCAATGAGAACATGGTGAATGCTTTCACAAGGTTGTAGTTATAAAGAGATATCAAAGAGTGTGATCCACTTCCATTCTTGCTCACTTTTGTTGGGCACATTTAAGAAAGAATCTTTGAGGGAAAAAAACCCCACAAAAAATATATTCACTGACGATATAGTTCCTGGATTTTCACTTTGACTTCTTCCTACAAAATTATAATTTAGTCAATGAGAGCATGGTGAATGCTTTCACAAGGTTGTAGTTATAAAGAGATACCAAAGAGTGTGATCCACTTCCATTTTTGCTCACTTTTGTTGGGCACATTTAAGAAAGAATCTTTAAGGGGAAAAAAACCCACAAAAAATAAAAACAAAAGGAATAGAATGAAAAAATAAATTGCCATAAACTGAAAATGATGCATCATTGTTTTGCATAAATATTTATGAATATTTCCTTTCATGAGTGTATTGAAATATTTCATTTCCCTCATATTCTTTGCTTATAAAACAAGTAAATATCCCAAATCTAAATTTAATAGAAATGTAAAATACATAACAATTAAATTTGATTGTATCAGAAGTTCAGTTAATTTTTAGTGCCTACATTTGTATTTTAAAGTGATTTAATTATTTATTTACAAAGAAGTCTAGCTTAACGCTGACACTATGTAGTAGTTGCATGTTATAAAAATAAAAACAAGATAATGAATTTAGTTTTTACATGGCCATAATGATATTGAAAATATTGCATTCATTGAAAATCTAATATTTTTATAGTGGTAGCGTCAGCTTCATGGATTTTTGTTTTACAGTGTATGTACAGTGTTTTACAGAGTATTACAGTGAATGTAGAAGAAAGATGTTTTCTAAATGTTTAAGTAAAATTATGAATCTAATTTTAATTTTTAATGATTATACTAGAGAATAAAAATACACAAAGCTGGATAATACAAATTGTTTTGAATGCTTATACATCCGTATATAATATAACGATCTCGTGGCTTAGATAGAAGACATTGTACTTAGACTGAGTCTGTGCTCAAACAAGAATTTTTCAATTTTAATTCGCGTTTTTGTCGCCGTAAATTTGTGTTTTTGAAATGTGTACACAACATTGTTGATATGAAAATCTGATTAGGGAACAAAGCATTCTTCCAAAATAAAGCATTGACCAATAATACAAAACTTTATGCTTACAAATATTTAAATTGAAATAAAAATTAAAATAAAATTATTTAGTCACAAAATAAATAACAAGAAGTAAATATGATCCTTTTTTATTAGATTCTTTTAAAGATCAGGTACATTGTATTTTATAAATATGCTTATAATTAAGAATATTTAATGTACACAACTTCAGATAATAGAAGTGCAATTAATTTTGGATACATTTGATAAAATTTTGAACATTTGATAGAGTTTTTGAACTAGATATTTTTTTTCATATTGCGTTTTCAAAGTGGCTTTCTAACCGGTTCCAAAGAAGTTGTCCAAAACGCTAGCGGCATCGTTGAAGATGTCTGTTTCAGGAAAAACAAAAATAATCAGTACATTATTGTTTTATAGACATATTTTATACTTCCTCAGCCCGAATATATGGTGGGAAATAATTTTATTTGTCTTAATGCATAGATTTACAGCTAATTGCAATATTATTTAAATATATTAAATTATCTGACATTATTCATATACATAATTTATAGTATGAAATAATATAATATCAGAAGGTATTTGATCTATCCGAGGGTTTCATTACAAACTTACTAAATTGTCTAGTAACCTTAACTAAAAAAAGTTTGACTTAATCTCAACATTGTATTTTCAGCTAATAGATTTGATTTGCTGCTTTTACTTTGCAAGGTTATATAAAGGAAGGCCTTTTTTATTTTATAAAATTTTTTCATTGCTTGATTTTTCCAACTTGAATACAAATGTTCCTTTACCCTTTACTTATTATAAGGTGGCGCTACTTACAAATATGAAGAGGTCTAATAAATTACAAGGTTATTTATTTAGTTCATTAATCTTAATAAATTTTAAAATGCATATGTCATATTTTAGAGCAAAAGGATATTTAAGAAGGAACAAACAAATAAAAATAAAACTATTCTTTATCGCTCTGAGAAAAAATGGAAATTGAAAGTTTTTGCATCTCACTAATTTATATCAAAGTTATTTTATCATTACTATACTTAAAGACTTTTTTAAAAATTACAATTAATCAATACGAAAAATAAAAATAATTAATAAAAAAGTTTATAATAATTAGACGTGTATGACATTTCAATTCTTATCACTAAATCAATAACACAGCTATTTTAGGAAAGCATTTAGATCATTAAAAATAGATTCCATACAGTCTACTGTTTTATAGTATGAGAGATATTAATTTTTTAATATTAAGTATAAAAAAGTTTGAAATTAGACTTCTGAAAGAAATGCACTTCTTATAAATTAAATAAATATTTCTTCAACTGAAAAATGAAAAATTTTACTTCTTCTCTTTTTCAGATTGTAATTTCTCTGAATGACAATAAATAGATATTGAAAATATTTAGAGTTTATTAAAATAAGAGAGCAGAGTTTCTGTTTACAATTATTTATTTACTTGGATGTAGAATTTCTGAAAGGAGATTGGGCAATTGCGAGATTTGCGGTAACAATAATCTTTGAAATTCAAAGCAGAAAAAGAAATAATTTTCTACATACAAATTCTATCAGAAAATATGATAATTTTGGAAAGAATTTAATGTTTCTTTTTATCAGAAAACTTCATAGAATACTTATATCAAATAACTAATAATAATAAAAAGATTCCATTGCTAGTTAAATATTATTCTTAGTTTTTCTCTCTCTTACTTAACATTTTAAAATAATTTAGTATTTATTTTGATCAAAAAGTCCTTAATAGTTTAAAATTAAAAAAAAAAGGAAAATTAAATCAATCAGAAATTAGAGCTATTAAGAATTGCATTTCTCAAAAAATTAAAAAAAAAACAAAAACAAATAAACCCTGTCAAGTATTGAATTAAGTGAAAAGAAAATGAATAATTAATTTTTGTTAATATTTTGCTTAAATAATTATAAGAATTTGAAATTTTGAAATAATACTTACTTCCATCATGGCCAGCTATAATAAGTTATAGAGAAAAAGAAAAACCATTTAGAATATTTATATATGTTTAAATGTTACAAAATGTCAAAAGTTTCCTTATCATTCAAAGATCTCGGTTTTAAAAAGATTGTCAAAAAATACTTTCCAAATATATTAAAAATAAATATATTTTCAATAATTATTCTCTAATTTTCGTAGCTTTATTTAATATTCACAAATTTATTTCAAAATTATGGCATTTCTGTGGAATAAAGTTTAATTAACACGTAAGTTAAATTTAAAAATATTAAAATGATGTATAGTTGTTGGCTGTATAATGAGAACAAAAAATTCAAAATTGTAGTACATTCGGAATGAAAATTTATTTTGAAATTATATCTTTATGAGCTTAATTAATGGAGTGTATCCATACAGAAATACTTTATAAATGCTATTTAAATTGAGATTATTGTCTAGAGGAAACTCTAAAACTATTATTTGTTATAATTTCTTTTTAAACTCAAGCCCCTTTATTTAAGAGTATTATTTATTAAAATTTGGTAAAAATAATATGTAATTTTTTTTAATATTGAAAATATTTATTTATTTGTTGTTAGGAATAAACGTTCCTTAACTTTCTGCCATTAATGTTAAATTTTATTGATTAGAAAAATCATGTGACATGTAGCAATTCATATTAAAATAAGCAGAAAAAAAAAAGAATAGCAAATGCTTACGTTCAGCTAAAAATAAAAATGCATGCATATATATAAATATTAGAAAATAAAAAAAATAATTTTTATAAACATAAAACATATGCTTAAGTAAGGAAATAAAAAATAAAACGTTTCTAAGAATTTTAGCAGTATTAGAAATTCTTTAAGTTAATAATAAGAAAAGAAATAATTTCTTACGTTCGGCTAAAAATAAAAAAAAGCATACATATAAGAATTGGAAAGCAAATTTATTTTCATAATCTTGTTATATTACATCTTTTATTGTCTTCATTGTATCTGTATTTTTAATGATATTAAAATTGCCATTTAAAATGAAACTGTGAACTGTTTTTATTTATAAGCTACCACAATAACATGCTGTCCAGTTCTATGCAACTTTATATTAACATTAAGAAATGAATTTTATATTCAAAATTAAATCTGAGAAAAATAAGCCACGATGTATGTACAAATAGATTCTAGAGAAAATATTCAATTTGAAAACTCTGAAAAACTTTTCTTCCAAACTTGTTAAATTTAAAACTTTCTGCTTTAATCACATATATGAGAAAAGGATTTTACCAGAATGTTTGGATATGACTAAATTATAAGAAACATTGGCAAACTATCTGAAATATCATACAGCTGATTAAATTAAAATATGAAATAATTAAATAATAAAATTAATATCTGTATATTTCTCATTAAATTTCATATAGTTAAAGAAATATATAGGAAATTAAAATAGAATAATAAATCACAAGAAAAATTTATCACAGTTTCAAACCAATTAATTAATTCAATATGACAGATAACTCGATTTTGAAAAAAAAAATCATCCTTACCTAGAGCTGTAATTAGAAAAAAAATCATAATTAATTTTTGAGTTTCAGTAATAAAAATTAATCAAAAAATTAAACTATATGTTTTTAGAATTATTAAAGAATAGAAGTTTTAACCACAGAAGAACTGAACTCCCGGAAACTTTCTTGCATATTGTTCAAAGGAGGTCTTATTCCCCATTCACAGTATATAACTGTGGAAATTATGTAATGCAGCGAATGTCTTGATAGGTATTAACAAACAATGGCTTTGAATTATAGATCTACAGCATGAGTCTAGTCATTTTATTGAAATCTATAGGATGAACCTATCGTTTGGAAGCCTATTTGCGAAATGATTGAAACTGAAATTTGACACAGAAACTACAATTACAATCACAAGATATAACGAATTTCATTGCTTTAAATCATAGTTTTCCTGAGTTATTACGTTTACATGCTGCGAAAGTATGATGAAAGCAGCGTGAGAAACGGCATCTGGTGAAACTTTGACAGATTTGGTAGAAAATATGATAAAAATCTACATTTTAGATGGCAGAACTGTGTGCCAGATTTTATCTACCTAATTTCCTGCGTTTTGAAGTTATAAAGCTCAATTATATTCGAAGAACCATAGAGACATACTTCTTTTGAATGGATTCCGTACAGAATTTGATAGATAATATACCAAATTTCACCAGTCTAGCTCAAAGCATTTGTGAGTTATCTCTGTTTCAGACTGCCGGATAGATAGAGATACCTAATGCCAAAAATGCCTTTTTTCGAATGCTGGTAAATACCGAAAACGAGAGTAAATATAGGAATGAAATATTACTTTTAAAGTGTTAATACTAATAATTGCAATTTTAAAGAACTCTTTCAGTATATTTTTTTATAACCACTCTGTTTTTATGAAACAGATTTAAATAAAAAAAGTAACAGAAAAAAATTATAATTTTTTTTATCGAACTGTTGTATTGGTCTACAAATCTGAATAATTGCGCCTCTATTTTACTAGAATTTTTTTTCCAATTTTAAGGATTTATGAAATCTGATAAAAGCATTCAGGGGTAAAAAAGAATAAGCAGCGAATAAATGTTTTTTTGCAAGATAAACAAAAAACAACAAGAACAACAAAAAACAACTTACCCAAACTCAAGACAGCAGCAAAGGCAAGAGCGTACAAAGCTTTAGAAAACATGTTTAACGCAATTCAACTCTAGTGAGATCGAATCTGATTCGAGGGATGTCTGTGTTCTTTTTATATGTAAGGAAAAGTTTGCAAACCATTAAAAATCAGCGTCATTAAATATAAATATGCAATAAATAAAAGAAATAAAAATCACGAGGTTAAACATTCCTGGGACATTTCCACTGAAAATAGATAAATTGACTAACAATAAATATAGGAAGTAAATATAAAAAGAAATAAAAATAAAATAAAATTAATTAAAATGAACTCTTTAAACATTAAATAAATCCATAACCTATGAAATTTTTTTTTAAATGATTGAAACAAATATCGGAGGTATATGTAACTTTCTATAAAGACGTAATCACAATTTTAAAAATATACATATAAGTTTTATGATTCATAAAGTAATAAATCCTATTGCCAGAAATTTTGAATCATATTACATCGATTTTTGTGAAGGAAGGTTGGTCTTTAATGCATTTCAGTTTCTAATGTAAAGATTCTGAATTTCCGTCTGATTGAATTGGAACGGTTTTTCTATTCTATGGTATTGATTGGTATGCATCTTGAAATTTGTATTTTTTATTTAGTTAGTACTGCTAGTGGATTTTTTTAAAAAAATAATGATATTACTTATTAATTTAAAATAAAAATATGTTTAACTTGATGTCTAGTTTCCGAAAAAGAAAGATAAACGTTTAATTTTTGCATGATATACTTTATATCTCTATTAATAATTACTTATTAAATCAGGAACCTTTTTGCTTAGTAATTGATAATATTATTAGATTCAGAATTCTCGTTGATAAAATAAATTTGTCATTGCTATTTTATTAATACATTTTCTTCCTATTTATATATATTTTTAACTGTTACTTGAAGATTTGGTATTATGCATTTAGATATATGACTGTCTGATATTAAATTTTCTTACAATATTTTGAAATATTTAGATACAATTTCATTTAATTTCACTTTTACTATCTGCAATTTTTATTTAGAAAGAAGAAATTTATCGCAAATTTCTGGAACAATGTTTGTGTCTTTTTATCACTGTCTCTGTTGTGGAGTTAAAATACTTTTGAGTTTTGTCTTATTTAACAGAATAACCAAAAAGTGTATTAAATTTCACTTGAATTAAAAGTGACAGAATTTTGGCTCTGAAATAATTGAATCACATTTAGTAACATAATTTCTTTTCTCTCTCTCTCTCTCTCTCTCTCTCTATATATATATATATATACATTATGGCTCTGAGGAATGGAATGAATTTCAAATAGGTTAATACATTTACTGAGATTGCAAATAATATGGACAGAGAAAGGCCTGGAGAATTAAGTGTGCTATAATATATATGATTCTATAGTACACGATATATTTCCCTCTACTTCTAATCATTATTATATCTTCATTTGTTTGCCATATTGAAGCGAAATACGTTCAGATTTAGCAACCTTTGATCTCATATTTTATAAAAACGTATATGTCTGTTATAACGCAATTTTTACATCACTCTTTTCCACCTGTTTTATATCCATCTATTTTGAAGAAAGATTTTAAATTATAATGTGTTTCAATTACTTTACTTTGTGTTTGCTTAATAATCTCTGATAAAAATATTCCTTGTTAATAAATTTTATATTTTTAATTTCAGGTGCAGCATTATTTATGACGTTTATCTATTATTTTGTGGTGAAGAACTTTAATCAGGCAATGAATGTTTTCTATAAATGACTTATTAACTGCATTAAATGTAAGGTAAGATATAGTAAAGACGAGTAAAACTGCAATAAGAAACAAATTTTTATTGAAATATAGATTAGTCTTTTGGAACTTTTCTAATCCTATTCCATAATAAGAATACAGTGCATTTTTTAAATTGCTAAAATTCTTAACAGATTTATTAATTTAGTTGATAAGTTTCTAGTCTTTTTTCTGATTCCAGACATATATACCCACAAAAAAAATGGGTAAAAGATACAAATCGAGTCAAGAGTTTCATTTAGTAAAACTCAATCCTGTTTATATTTTTAATATTCAAAAAGCTATTTTTTATTTTATGCATATAACAGTTTAGTTTGAAGTACGTTTAATCCGAATCAGGTGAAATGTGAAAATATTTTTTCATTTAGATGGAGTTTAGGAACAGCTTTCAGGCCATAAAAGTTATATACAATATAATAATACATAAAATCAAGAAACTTTCGAAACTTTCTGTTAATTTATATGCACTTTTATATATGTTTATGATATAATGTATATATGAGTGATATAATTTTTTTTTCTTTGCTTTCACTGTCTGCTCTCAAACAGATCGTATTTACTTATTTTATTTCTTTCAGTCTATTTCTTTCCCACTTTTATTCTTATAAATCAAACTGTCCTAAAAGTTTTCAGTAAACAAATAGAATTGCTTCAGCAACAGTAGTATAGTATCATATAGTGTAGTATCTCATTTTAATTTAAATTTGCTGGTTAAAATTCTATTTAATTTCAAATTTGGTTTCTCAATTTTTGTAATTTCTTCCCATTTTTGAAATTTTTTTGTAATTTTAAGGGTTTATTAATGATGTACAAAGTAGGTTTGCGGAAAACATGTGTTTTATAGGTATTTCATTAAGTATGAAAAATTTTCTGTAATTCATATACTATTTTATGCTTATTTTCTGTTTGAATAAGAGCATCCCATTGAATTTTTTTGATGTCAAAACTTAAGAAATATGCATATATTGGATAAGAACTATAGTCGAACAATAGTTTTTATTTAAAATTTTCTATTTTCTGATATACATGGTCTATATATGGTTATTTGCCAAATAATATTTTTTTTACGTAAAAAGATCTTTTAATATTTCAACGCATAAATATTTTAAATTTTTTAAAAAAATTATAAGATGTTTCCTTGTTTTTTATAATTTTATATAATTTTTATTAATAAAATCCTCTTATTGAAGATGTATTCTTCGTCATTTTAATTCGAATATTTTGAATATTTTTATTTTATTATAAAACTATTTAAATAACAAGTACTAATCACAAGTACTTAAAATAATTTCAAAGAAGAAGAAGGCTTCGTCTCAGGAGTCAAAAGTTTTTATTTTCTAAGATATTTCCAACAGAATGAATGAATTGTTATCATCAAAGAATTCGACCTCGAGAATTTGACTCTAATACAATATTTTCGAGATTTTGATTCTAATACAATACTTCCGATATTTTGACTGTAATACAATGCTCTCGATATTTTAATTTTTACACCTCCTTAATTTTAAAAAACCCATTTTAAAAATTCTGTTTATAGTGGAACGGAATAAGTCAAAATTGGAATAACATAGAAGAATGAATTTTATATATGTAATTAAAACCAAAAGGAATTTCTGCATTGGATTTTGAACCCAAATCTGTAACTGATTTTACTATGAAAGTAATAACAAAAGTACACTATATTGTGTTAGTATACTAGGCAGCTGAGAGGAGAATACTTCCTCGAACTGGTTCAGCTACTTATGAGTTTATACTGGATTGCCGGAAAAAGAATCTTAACAGTTATATCATCAAAAAAATTGCATAGTTTCTCTAAAGCAAAAATGGTAGTTTCGAGCGATTTTGTATTTGTTAAAAAGCTAAATTCAATTAGTTGAGAATACTGAATGGATGTTTTCTCTTTTTTTTTTCCCTTCAATGACTGCTTTCGAATAGATCGTATTTATTTATTTTATTGTTTACAGTTTTTCTTTACTTTTATTCTGATTATTCAAACTTTCCTTAAAGTTTTCAGTATAGAAATATAATTGCTGTATCAGCGCATTATTTTAGATAGTGGAGTATCACATTTAAAGTTAAATTTGCTTACTAAAATTCTATTTATTTTTGAAATCTTATTTTAAGGCCATTGTATTTTTATGTTTTATTGGATTATTTTCATCATTGTCTATCATTTAATTTTTTTTTACGTTTTCATTTGTATAGCACTTTTTAGAACTTCTTTTTATTCCATCATCAATTTTTTTGGGGGTTCTTTTATTGATTTTCAAGATGAAATGTAAAATTTTAGTTAAAAAAATCTCAGAATCGTAGTTTTAATTTTTGGTGTTTAAAGTTATTTTGTGTTTTTTATCCATAATTTTGTGTTCACTAGAAAAAGTTCTGTCTCGAATTTTCTTGTTTTTATTGTAATAAACTGATAATAAAGCTACTTTTCAACTTTTTTATTCATGTTATTTTGTTTGTGCAGGAGGTCCAAATTGGTTTGAACACACTACTCTTACTATAAGTTCTACCTTGAATATCCAACTTTTTATTATTTCCTAAATACTGAAAAATAATTTTTTAGATTGCAGAGTGAACCAAGGATGTAATAAAGACTAGGAGCAAGAGACTTATAATAATGGACTGAAATAAATATTCAGTTATTTTTGAAATTTGCCAAATTGATTTCTCAACTAATCGGTTTATATGATGAACTAAAGTTCATCATAATCATATAAATTAATGTTTAATAAAATTCTCATAACCAAATATTCAATTTCCAAATCCTTTATTAGAAACATTTTTTTTAATTAAGATTCATTTAATTACTTAGATTGAACAATGAGATTTTATTTTCAAGGCAGAAATACTTTATAGTTATAATTCACTCAATACTTTATGGTTATAATTCATCCTTTTTGAGTATAGTGTTATTCTACTTTCACAGGCTCACTGACCTTTTCTCCGAACTATTTAGGAAACTTTTGAGAAAGAGAATCAATTAATCACATTTTCCCATTAATTAATTAATAAAACCCCATGAAATGTCATTATCAAAAAATTCAAATCAAAATGATCTGAGTTTCACTTTAGTAATGATATATCATGTTGCAAAATATTCTTAAAGAATTTTTTTAAATTATATAAAAATTATTCAGCAAAATATTAATAACAATGAAATAATAATTTTTTCCATTTGAAATTGATGTAAAAGTTATTCGTAAAATGTAATAGTTTCGGAAAATTTTTTCCCCAAAAATTCTGCTATTTCTTTAATAAAAGTTTTAAAAAATTGCTCCACAATGTATATTTACAACCTTTTATATATATATATATATATATACCAAATTTGATAATCCAAGTTGAATGTTCTAGCATGTAGAGCTTCAACACGCGCAGTCATCTCTAATACAAGTAAATCGTCTTTAATATTAGAATAAAAATTGTAAACATTAAATCTTCATGAACGTGTTGCATGTTATAAAAAATACAAGAGTATTAAGATTTTTTAGAGCAACAGATTCATTTGTCTTGGAAATTTGTAAAACTCTTAACTATTATGTAAAAGGACGGATCATCATTTTACCCCAAGTAATAAAGTAGAAATTTACTGGATTTTATTTCTGTTTTAAAAGGACTGAAAGTCTTAAAATAATTCAGCGGACAAAATCAGTCATCATCCCTTATTTTTGCCAAAAGTTTGTTAACAATAAAAGAAAATATTTATACGTCTGTGTGTCTTAGAAGGGTGAGAACAAGCATCTTTGACTTTTTAATGAACTTTTATTAAAATTTTAACGAAATGTCAGTGTTATACCAGATTATAGTCTAAAACACAACAACAAAATAGAGTTTACACCATCTAAAAATTCCAAATAAATAATCATAAATTCAATTCCATTTAGCTACCATAAATTAAAAAAAAATGTAATGCATTTTTAAAGTTTAGATACATTTTATACTAATATTTCTGAATTCAATTGAATAGTACAATTTTCATTGCTGTAGCGAAACTCCAGTTGTTTTAATTATTATTACAAATATTTTATCAAAGGTTTTTATTCCATCATTGAAAACCAAGGCATGAACAGTTGACTTTTGATTTCATCCCACTGACTAGGGTTTTATAATGGATTTAATTATTTTTCAGTTCTGATGCAGTTACTTGAAAGAAGTTTTGTGTACTTTAAAAGCAAACAATCAAGAACATTTTTTATGATTTGTAAAACTGTTTTTTTAAAAAAAAAATTTTTTTTGCTAAATAATTCAGTGGAAAAATATTAGAATTCTTCCTGAAGCTAGAATGGTTGTTGTTTGATTGCGGTGTTCTTACTTTTTCTATTCACTCAATGCAGAAAAAATCTCAAAAATCTAATAAAAATTAATAAACACATTCGTTATTGCACAGAAAGGTTCATCGCTAAATAAATTCCATTTTTAATGTTTAATTGAATAAAATAATATTATTAATTAAATTTAATTAAATATTATTACTCTTATGCATTTCGTGAGTATTTTTCTATTCAAGAAAAAATTTTTGAGTTAGATAAAGTTTAATCATGCATCATTTCGGATCAATGCTTTAAATTTTATCTGAAATCGTAAATAAAATGAATTATCATATTCATTGTACACATATTATATTTTTAAAACAGAACTTGTGTTTTGAAAAGTTTAAGTTAAAAATATTTTGTTGATGAGATCCTTAATCAATTAACGTACAGTTTTTTTTGTCTGAATTTTTTTACCTGATATGTTATATAAATGCACAAAATGTTGTGCAAACTATAATTATATTAAAATTAAATTTTTGTTTTGAAAATATTTAATATTTTTGAAAAGGTTGTCGTTGTGAAATGACCAATAAAATTATTTCCATAAAAGAACAAGACTGACCGGTAATATAACATTTTAATAACATATTTATATACAGTAATTCATAATAATAAAGAAACAAACTAAAACCAGAAGGCTTCAAATATGACAGTTGTATTCCATTCCACCCAAACTTAAAAAAGGACTTTCAAAATGTGTTCACTTGTTATAAAAAACAATGTACAAAATTCAAACTTCTTGCTACACACAACATTGAGTCATATATATATATATATATATATATATATATATATAAGTAATGGGATTAGATCAAGCCACTTATTTATGAAATATTTTATTGAAAATTTTTGCATTCAATGGGCCAAACGAATCAGTGTTGATCACTAAAGACGGCTAATAAAAAAGAATCGGTCAGTGAGACTACTAGGAGTAAATGTTTAAAAGATATTTTATATTGAGCTCAAATGCATACATTGGTGGTTATTGGTTAGTCATATCTGATTTTTGAGGAATTATCACACAAATAGAGGCTTGCGAGAACTCTAGGCCTTTGACTGGTTGAATGATGACTGTGGCTACTTTGTTTTAATTTCTGCTCACTTTCTTATCGGAGATATTCTTATCATACTACCCCATAGTTGTAATTCTAACTTTTCTTTTTCTGGAAGGTACGCTTTACTGGGAATCATGTATCAGGGCTTCTGGAAAGTATGGAGTCGTAACTTTATTATCCTAGTAACTGCTGAAAAAATGGATAATTCACACATCAAATTCTCAATGATGTGGTATTTATGAAAGATAAGGGACAACCAACTGATGTCGTGACTTTTGGAAAAGTTATTGATACTCATTCATCCAGGGGTTGACAGGCTAGTTCGAACAGTAACATTTTGGACACTAATGGTCTAACGAAAAGGATGATTTCGAAATTGATCACACTTATTCTTGACAATACCTGTCAAGAATAATTCTTGACAGCGGGGGGAATGCGCGGGTTTTTCTGAAGTGACGTCCCCTTCAAATAACATTACTAATTTGTAATTTAGTTTCTTATTTTTGATTTATTAAAATTTTTGACTTTAGGCAATTTTTGGACTTTAATAAATTTCTTAATTTTAAGCAATTGATCTCGAGCCATAAAGAATTACGAGGATATCGTTTGATGTTTTATAACATTTTTCAGTTTTAATTATTACATTCTTGTAATACACAACTTATGTTTATCCTTTTAACGAGTTTTTGCATGATTCAGAAGCGCACTTTTACAACTTTCACCGCACTCTCACGAATTGTGTTTCTTAAAGAACCTGTAAATATGTTGTTAGTATTAGAATGTAATTTTAAACAGAAGTTTAATTATATTGATTGGAATTTACCACATATACAATAGCTTTCAGAATATTCGAGTAATAGCTAACTCACGATCGATAAGATAAGATATTTCATTTTGCATTTTATTTATATGTAAGCATAAACTAACTTCACCTTTCGCACTATGGAAATCATTAGTGTTTTATTCTTATTTTTCGAATTATTTTTTCTTTTCATATCATTATAACTTGTTTATTTTCAACAAACCGCATAGTTGTGAAATTTGCTTAAAGCCAGTAAATATAATATTTTTCCGTTAAAAAGAATATTTTTAAATGTACGTTTGAACTGCGCATAAAAACCATAAAAACTGTTGACAAAACTTTTGCATTCTTTCAAAGCGGTATGCATAACTTAATTTTTGTCAATTGCTTATATGCGTTTCACTAAATAAAACAAAAGTAATTACAAAAGATTTAAGATGATTATATCATATGAATTACACATCACCAAAAGTTTGAACCTTTAAATCATCAATGAATATATTCTATATAAAAATACTTCAATGAATATAGAGATGTTTACTATATTTTAGAATATTGTTATACTCTTCACATTTTTTATTAAGAATTAGTCGTCTTTGGTGACCAGTTGGTTCGTTGAATATATTGGATATATTTAATTTAAATCTTTTAAATAAAACTGTATACCCCTGAATCTGTCAAACCGTCATGGATTAAAGATATACTAAATTAATTAAATAAAATAATATTTATTACAATCCAAGAATTTTCATGTTAACTTGCTTCCATTGAGACCTCCTTCTTCTGTACTTAAAACAACAGAATTTAAATGCCATAAATATATTTTAAAAACAATGTGATTTTCATCAGTTGCTATTTAAAATTTCCTAATTTTTTAATAGAAAAAATATGAAATTTCTCTTAATTTTAAAAGAAATTCCGGATTTTGCCTAAAATTAATTTTAAATACTATATTTCTTCACAAATATTTCGTTACCATGTTAACGATAACAGCTAATAAGTGTACCGTTTAAATAATGGTTTGGATGACCTTAGATAACATCTACACATGCCATGAAGATAACCGTCGAGAAATAAGTTTTAAACAATACCTGGATAAAGATTAATTTTGTTCAATTATATTAAGATCCAGTTTTTAAAGCAATACTAGGGTTAGTTTGGGACGAAATTCGTAATTTTGAACCGCGGTCAGATGACGAGAGCGCCAAACTTCCATACCACACCAGCGGGAGGACGGTTCGCCTGGACGGATTTACGTGCACTTGATCCGCTTACACGATTGTTCTTCAGTGCAATCGGGTCTCGAACCTGAAACCCTCCCATTCTGAAACCAAGACAATATCCCCAGGCCACCGAGGTCTTACGTTGATGAAGAAGCATAATAATTAGAATTTTTTTCTTCCGACCGAAGAAAATATAATTTATTAAAAAATTAACTTAAAAGAAATTTAACGGCGAAGAAATTTTTTTAGCTTGAAGGAATATATTTATTACATGCATAAATCCCTTTAGATGATTCTTCGTTTATTATTATCAGTGTCAATTACTTGAAAATATTTCGAAATATATATATATATATATAATGAAACCCTCCAAAGTTTTTATTTTATCCTATTCAATCACAACTTTTTAAATTCATGCATTGTATGTAGACTTTAATTTTTAGTTTAGTTTAGTTATTTTAACGTCCCGTTGTAAATCAATACTATGGCTATTTTGGGACGGACCTCTTAATTTTGAACCACGGTCATATGACGAGGACAACACCTGAGCTGGTACCTCCCTCTCTACACCGCACCACACCACACCACACCAGTGGAAGGACGTATGGTCTGACGAATTTAACGTGCAACAGACTCCCTTACACGACGGTTCTTCGGTGGAATCGGGTCACGAACCTGAAACCCTACAGATCACAAGCCGAGACCTTACCACCAGGCCACCGCGGCCCATTGTACATAGACTGTTCACTTTTACTCCATAAAAATATCGAATTTAAAACTAAAGTTACGACTGGTAAATCAATAAGCAAAATAATTCTTAGATTAAAATTTTCTCCATAAAAACAAACTTAAATTTAATTGCTAAGAAATGAAGCCTTTTAATCGAAGCTTTATTTTCAAAAGTATAATTACTTTTTTCAAATTTTTTTCGTATGTTCTAACAAAAAAAATGCTTTAAAAACTCAAACCATAATTTATAGTTCATTTACGGCCATATTAGCCTATTTAAAAATTTATTAAAATTACTTTATTTACACAATATTTTAAAGCAGAATTCATTTCCAATTGTGGTATAAAACTTTCAATCTCTCAGAGGGAAAGAATGTAAATAAATCAAACTTTGATAAGAAACAACATTTGCGCATGAAAGAAAAGTATATAAAACTGCATAAATTTTTAATTCTAGTATAAAATTTTATTTTCAAGATATTTCATTTTCTTATAGCTTTTCCTTTTATTAAGTGATTGAAAATGAAGTATTAATACATAGCTATTTATTATGTAGCATAAATAAATGAATATTCATATTAAGTGCTTTTGGTTTAAGTATATTTATTTCATTATTTATGTTATTTATTGTACATTAAAAATTTGCTGTCTTATTCAATTGTATACAGAGATATCAGTAAAACATTTAATTTAGGATACATTTACCTATGTCACAAAGTATTTCTTACTGAAATATGTATAGAAATTGATACATAGAAAATAATTGAAAAATGTGCAACTAACGGTAACAATGAACAAAAAATTAAATACATCATATTAACATCAAAATGGGCAAGCAGAAGGTATATAAAAGAAATATAATGATGTGATAAGTATTTTATATATAAGCATGTGATTAATATTTAATGTAGTTTTAAATCATTTATTGCAAGTTGTGATTTTTAGGCATGCAATTTATAAAAATTATGCTTACTTAGCTCTCAAAACTAAAACAAACAAACAATAGAACTATAAAAAGCATCTAAATTGATGATATTTAAAAATAAAAATTTCAAAACAAAGCATTTCAAAATAAAATGAATTGTGAAGCAATATATAAAAAGAGCAAATTCTATAAGCCATTAAAATATTTTCCATAGTATTTTTAATAATCATTATGTTTTATTAGTTACCTTTAGAAGTTATTGGAGTCAAACAGTTCATAACATTTCTTGCAATAAAAGATATTCATACCTGTAGCTACAAGCGAGAAGAAATTGATAAATTTCAATACTTGGAATGAAAAATATAAAATAACTTATTATAACTAAAATATTATAAGAATAGAAATAACAATATTTTTAAAAAAATTCTCCATATTTTACGCCGGCAGTTAAAGAAATTAAATTAAATATTTAATACTTCATTTGATTTAATGATGTAATAAAAACGGTCAATTATCGTAATCATAATTTGTATGGTAAATAACCGTCATAACTTTAATCTCATGTATGTTGGCATTAATATTTATAAATAGGTTTATCTAAAGTCTGTTTAATGTTTTTTATTATACTCTAACATACGTTATCATTAGAATTTATGTTGGATATTTGAAAGAACGGTTTATTATATGCTAAATCTACATTTAATTTTATTTAACGTTTAAAATTAAAACTAAACTAAAAATATTTTAATTATTTATAATAAAGAATATTAAATTAAAATAAATTATTATACTTATTATAAATTATTATTATTATACTTTATTAAATTATTTTAAATAAAGAATATTTATTTGCATGCAGTCCAAGCAATCAATCAAAAGTTATTACTTCAATTAAATCAAAATTTTTATTTGAAACCAGTATAAGTATTTAAATTTAGTGATAATAGTCTGTAGTTTTCATAAATGAAATAATTGAAATCGAAATAATATTAACAATAATTCAGTATAAGTTAGCAAATGTTCAGTAATAATAATAATAATAAGGTTTCTTAGCAGCAGCTGAGAAAATAAATAAGTGGAATTTGAAGTTTTGTTTGAATAAATAAAAATTATTATGAGATAATATAATGAAACGATTACTTACGAAATAATATATGCTCCATTTTAACCTGGAAATCTGTTATGAGTAATTGGAATCTCAATACAATTAGCTGATACATCAATATACTTTTTGAATGGCGAAATATTGCTATTCACAATTATGAACTTGGATGTTTAATATGCAAGAGATGTCAGTTTATTTGATCAGCAATGGAAAAGACCGAGGTAATTTTAATTTAATTCTTTCACTTTCCGAAGCAACATGAAGGCTACCTTAGAACGTATCTTGTAATTCTGAGCCGTGGGCAGATGATGATGTTTTTTTGAGTTTTGAAATGAGGTTTGATGTACACATTTTTTTTCACTTCTCAATCCAATTCAATTTATCCTTAGCTTATCACTTCAAAAATCACTTGTTTCTTTACCGTTGAATATGTTTATATACCATATGTAATAGATTTAATAGTGTATTATTTGCTTTTAAACAGTTAAACCATTTGGTCAAAATGAATAAATTGTAAATAATTTAGAATTTTTTAAATCAAAATTTTAAATTATTGTATGCTTATATATTTACTGTATTTTTGGGGCACAATGAGCAGCTTTTACCCTGGTGCCATCAAAGCCAACTTCAACTTCAAAGTTTTTAAAAAGAAAACACTTCGGGTAGAAAAAATATTTGTGTATTTTTTTTCTATGTTGAGCCAATTATTCAGGTTAGCTAGACATATTTTGTTTCAGTTAGATAAGTTTAATGACCTTTTCTAACCGTGCGAATTTATTCTGAGATGTAATTAATCATTCCATATTCCAACAGTTTTCTGACTGCATCATGACCTTTGAACAATGATTTAGATTTAAATAAATAAATAGAGAACTTTTATGAAAAAAAAAATGTAAAGAAATACCAAGACAGCCTTTAATATAAATAATTCGTAGAATATGACATGGTTTCAACCTTCTATCGTTCTACTAGATCACAGACTTGTTTCTTAAAATTAAATATATATATATATATATATATATATATATATATATATATATATATATATATATATATATATATATATATATATATATATATATATATATATATATATATATATATATATATATATATATATATGTTAGACATTAACCTCGATGCTTTCAGATGCACGAAGCTCTACAAGAAATTATGTAGTGTCGTCCATGTATTGAAAAGAAAAGTTTTTATTCAATGTCTAGTTAAACAAGAACCAAATAGATAGGAGATAGTTTAATTAAATTGCAGAAAATTCAATATCTTATCATCTCTAGCAATTTATTTTTGATTCTCTTGACGTTGTTAAATACTTTTACAGTTCAGAAATATTTTTTATAATACAAATTGCTTCTGGGACAAATTAGAATTAGTAATAGCTGGATAGGTTTGCAAACGATAGATGACTAATTAACGTCATTATAAAAATATTTCATCGGGAAACTTATGTTTGATTTAGGAAAACCAGAATTAGTAAACACAAGTTTTGAAAAACTTGGAATATAATTATCATTGATTTTGAATAGAATAGTTTAGAAAGTTTCATTAACGTTATTTTTAATTTTTTTTTCTATTACAAAGAAGAAAAGAACAATTTCAAGAGAAAACTTATGCTACGAGAGCAAGACCATAAACGATTTTTGTAAGCATGCTGAAAATCTACTCTGCGTTGAAACTACAACTGTATCCTTAACACTCTGGGGGAATTTATCTACACAGAGAAATCCTCCATTTAAGTTACAAAAAAATGTTCACAGAAGCGTAGAGACAAAAAAAATTATCTGAATAAACGCTATTGTATAAAAAAAGACTAATTTGTTTTGATAAAGTCAGTAATAAAAGAAAAAAAAAAGAAATCATGCATCATTATTCATGTCAGGAAAATAAAATTTATAAAAAAGGAATTATAAATCATTATTTATGTCATTATAAAAGCTGCGTTATTTATTGAACAATTTATTAATTTATTTGAATCTCAGTACTGAGTGAAGCTATTAGAATACCTGAAAATAAAATTTAATTGAAATAACCTTTTTTTTATTAGTTAGGAAATTATTGGAGAATTATATTTTTAAATTATATTTAATTTTTATGGCATAATGAAACAAATTTTGAGTTTTATATTTATAAATGATTATTATTTTTCGAATACAAAAATGAATGCTGATAGAGTGTATATGTTAAAAACAATTAATAAAAATCACACTTTTTTCTTAAATATTACTTCATCTACAACAGAAAAAAAAATTAGAAATTATTTCAAAGTTTAATGTATACTTATAAGGAAATATCTTCAATATAAATGTTATGTCTTTACTTAAACTTTCTAATTATACATTATCATCTTAGTCAAAATAAGAATAATATTTTTTAGGATTATAAAAATTATTTTAAGATTTATTTCAAGATATATTTTACATTTCTATTAAAGACTGCATCATAATTTGAGATCAAAAGATTAAGTATTTTTATGCTGTTAAATATGATATATTATTATCTCTTAACTAAAAACTATCGGTTTACTTTTAATAATTTTTAAAAAAAGGCTTAAATATAATTTTGCATAATGGTTTTTTTAAAAGTCCTTTTTAATATTTTAAAATTTTAATCTAATATAGAAATGCCTACGGAATGCAGAATATGATTGGAATGCAAGTTTTGATTTGAGATTATGAAAGTTTTTAAAAAAATATCTTAACTTGAATAGGCATCATACTGTACAATAACTACCGTTTTTTATAAGTGTTTATTTAAAAAAATAAGTATTAGAGAATTTCATTTTTTAAAAATGGTTTGCTGCTTGATTGCATATTAATAATATTAATTTCAATAATAATTTCAAAAAAACTTTTTTATTATTTGTTGTGTTTAAAAGTACTGAATACTTAAACAAACATAATTATTGACATACACACAAAGAAAACCCGAGAAAATACGAAGGATGCAATTTTATGAAATATAAATAGTAAATCAAATCTTTAATTATAGTAAAGATACATGTGTATGGCTGTATTCGAAAATATGTATGAGTACATTCAAAAATATTACAGTAGAAAAAATGATCTTACAATATCTTAAAATTAAAAAGAATGGTCTTTTCAATAATATCAAAGTTTTTTACAGTATAAATAATATTCTACAGAATAATTTTTAAAACTATACAATGTAAATGTTGCAATTTTTAAAACAATTTTATGCATATTTTGTATAAGAATAGTCAGAAGTTTGAACAAATATTAAATTTTTCAAGGAATATAATAGAAAGGAAAGAAATTATAGAAGAAAATCAAAGTTGTCGTTAAAAGTAACTAGTAAAGTTGCAGATGTATTTTCGTTTTTATTTTACAGTCTGAATTACTATCCAACTTTTAACACAATTAATTATTGACAAAGCGAATTTCAGGAAAACAAGTAAGACATTCACTTAAGCTGGGATGAATCTGTAAAATATTTAAATCAATGTTTAAAATATTCTTAACATGAAAAAAATTCTAAGTTTTATTTGTTTCTGGTTAGAAAGGATATATTATTAAAGTGTAATCCTTTTTTTAGGAATTTTAGGGGAACTTACAAAAAATAAGAGAAAAGAAAAGTAAAATGAATAGCAGACTTCTATGACTTCTAGGTAGGAATCGTATATCTATCAAAATTTGAAGTTTGAAAATATCTTGCTGAAGAATCCCTTAAGACTTTGTTGCATAATATATTTAATTGAAAATGAAACCGAATTCTGGCATTTTTTCCATATAATTTTCGAAAATAATACGGAAAAAATATTCAAATTTTTACAAACAAGTGTCGTTTTAAAAATACCAAGTTAATAATCCTGAGAATTTTTCTTAAATTTTGGCGACTTAATTTTTTTTTGTGCATAATTTTCAACTATATGTTACAATGTTATGCTAAAATTCAATCCATTTTCATTGTTTCATCAAATATTTATCCCAATAAATTTTTTCCATGGTTGAAAACTTAAGAAGGAATCTGTTTAAACTATGCTAGTTTACAGAGCAAAGAAGTGAAGTTATAACATCGTGAAGTTTAGAAGACACATGAGTTGGATACATTTAGCGCTGCGATATTATGGGACTGTCTCCAGACACTAAATAAAATTTAGGTAAGAGAATTAAAATAACACGGCATTAATATCAGACATTTTGTCGAAATCATAGATATTAGTTATATTTAATCTTCTATCTGAAATCAAATATATCCAATATTCCCGACGAACCAAATAGTCTATTGAGGCGATTATAGCACAAAAATTAATTTTACATCACCTTAAAATTCAAGCAGAGTTATCTAAAACTATTTTTATTACATTATTATTGGCATTATTTAAATCCTTCTGACAGCAAAAGTAAAAACTGAATTTTAATAAATCAGATATATTTTTTAAAAATAATTTTTCAAATATTGCAAAAAGGTTAAAGAAAATATTCTATAGTGCACATATTCTGTAGTGCACTCCAATGCTGAAAGTTTCTGTTTTTAAGTTCTCAGATTTTTAAAAAAATATGCACAATCTCAAAAAAGCAAAACATTTGTATTAATTGAAATTTTAATTTCAGTTCAAATTAAAAACAAAATATTTCGGGAGAAGGTTGGAAATTAGAGAGATACATAGTACTATGAACTCAAATGTGTGAGGATCCTATAATAGTAGGAGTTGTATTATTTTCAAAATATAAAGCTTATAAATATTTTGATTATGAAGCTAGTAAGATACAAAGTTACATAAAATATTTAATTTAAAATTTTAGCCTGTATTAATTCCGATGAAAAGCTGATCCCCAAAATTTAGTTTCATTAAAAAGTACAATTTTCTCCATTTGTAATTTGTCAAAACATATGCCCTATTTTTGGGAAAACTTCCTCATTATTTTGACATGCACTGAATAACTCTTCTTCGGTTGAAGCATACCCTAAATAATCAAAGATCTGCAAATCAGTATTTTTGCCTAAAAATCTGAATTTTTATTTCATATGTTTCAAAAGATATTAGAATATTGGGAGATAAAAATTTTTTATATGTGTTTGGACAATTGTTAATCTTTTTCAATCTTGTCTACATTTGAAACATTAGGTGGTATTTAGAAACTTTTAAAACTAAAATTGATATCTACAACTATGAAACAGTTTATAATTTTGTAAAAATTCTATAATTATATATTTTTTTGACCATAAAAGTACTCTAGTTGCATAAATATTTATCCCAATAAGGGTTTGATTTTTAAATTGATGCTATTAATTAAAGTTACTAAAGGATTTAATATTTTTTAGGAAACAAATTTAGCATCTTTGTTAATGTTTTAGAGTTTGGTATCATTATAAAATAGTAATAGTAATAATAATAATAATTTCATTGATAACTTATGAAACTATAAAAAAAACGGAATGTTAGCAAATTATTAATATGTAATTATTTTATTTTATTATTTATTTTTTATTTTATACAATTTAACAGGATCAGTCGTCTAGTATATTTTAAGAACTAAAGAAACAAAAGATAAGCAGACATCCTCAACCAACAAACGTAATACGATAATCTTAGTCACAAGAAAAATACATTTTTATTGCCTTCTGAACCAAGCAATAAATAAATAAATTATAATCAATAAAAAAGAAAAATGATGATTTTTTTCAACCAATAGAAGCCATTTTAAGACCAAATAGGCAGTTATAATGTTTATGTACCCTTTAATGTACAGTAACCAGCTAAAAAATGGCAAATTCTTTGAAATAAAAAAAAAAATTATGGTACCATCTAAAAAATGATATATATGTGGAAATGGATCTTTAAATCCTCTTAAAATTCACAAAGATTATTTGTTGCACAATTTTGAAAATTTGACTTTAAACTTGAGATTTTTATTAGCATTGCAAGTCTCCTTTGAATGAGTGAAAGGAATTTTTATTAATTAATTTAAACATATAATTCTTTGTGTTGTAAATTGATGCAAGAATACTCAGTTGGGTTTGAGAAATTTCAATTAAGGCTTTGGAAAGAATTTCTTGCGTTTCTGATGTGCTGAAAAAATTTCACGGCTCTCACGTTACATTTATATAAGTTTCTTAAACAGAAAATAAAATTTTACTTTTAAAGATTATGGCTATCAAATTTTGGGACTGCCAAGAAGCAATTTAATTTGTTTCTCTTGGGATAAAATTAGGTATTGCTATTAACAACAAGTACTATCAATAATATTTTTGATTTTTAAAAAATATTACATAGTTAATTATTCTCATTAAATTAATTGACTCATATATAGCATACTTTAATTACAAATTCTTGAAAGAAGAATGCTATGAATAATGTCGTTTTAATACTTTCTCATATTTAACACTTAACTGAACATGAATCTAATGAATTTTGAAATAATACATTTAAGAATTTCAAACTAATACCGACAAATGAGAAACATTGGTCAAGAACTTTTTAATAAAAGCTTCATTTTTAAAACAAATTAAAACATTTTATTGCATTTGATTTTTTTGATGTCCTTTTTCACAGTAAGTCAATTTATAGAGAAAATATAGTATGAAATGAAAGACAACAAAGAAGCAAAGAGAATTGTGCTTTATTGCCAAATACAGAGAAATTTCGGTTTGAAGATTTTCATCAAGACTTATATTAAAGATCAATCAGAGATCAATGAAAAAATGTAAACTTAATTATATTTCAATTTGATGATTTGCTTTATCATGAGATAATACATTTTGATTTCTATCCGAAGAAGTTATCCAACACACTTGCAGCATCGTCAAAAAAGTCTGAAATAAGAAAAGAAAGGAAAACATATAAGCACAATTTATTTAGTTTTCCATTATTTCTTAATAACTGTTATTTAAAACTAAATTCGCCACACGAAACTGGAAAACATTTTCTAAAAATACCGAGAATATTATTTCCTCAATGCTCTTGTTTAAATTTGTCGCATAATAAACTATATCAAATAAGCCCTGTGGAATTTCTTATCGGCAGCTAGTTTGAAAGCATTTATGAATTTTGGTCAACAAAATTCATGCATCTGGCGTGATGCGATTTTGAGTTAGCACATTCAAATAGAAAAAAATCCAGAGAAGGAAGCGAAATCTATCAGATTTCGGTTTAGATCAAATTTTTATAAACAATTTTTCTAGTATTAAAAAAAAATTCTGGTATTCCATGCGCAATATTGCTAAAATTGCAAGACTTTTGGTGACATAACAATGATGCTTTTGCAAATGTGTCGCCTAATAGGTTAAATGGTAAAACACATGAAATTGAAACCAGGGTTCAAATACACATTGGATTTGAGGGAGAGAGAATTTTGATCAGTGAAATGAAAGGTATATTGTAATATCTAGTTTACCCCCCCCCCTCCCCCCTATTTCCTTATGTAAATGTATTTGGTATCGAGAGAAAAAGTGAGCATTTAAACTATTATGCTGTTAGCATTATTGCCTCCTAGGCTTCATTTTTTGTCCGTAATCCATAATGGTGCACATTTTTGTAACCGATTTTTTCCCCCTACCTCGTGTATTTTTCGAGTTTAGAACACTAATTTTAATATTTGGCACTAGGTGACGCTGCAAGCAGTTTCATCATATAACGCATAGCCGCTTGTAACCGTTTTGTATTAGGCATCACTTTTATGAATATAACTGCAGACATTCTGAAGTTAAGGAAGTGGATATAATCATCGGGATGCATCCTGCAAATTAGGCTACGTTATTTGTAAGTTTTAAAGAATGTATAAAAAATGATTTACGAAATTGAGCTTCGTAACGACATGTGATGGAAAGATATCAAAAACAGTGTGACTCTTAATTTTCGAAAATTGACGAATTCAAAATTTTAAGTTCAGACATTTAAGTGGTAATCAAAACGCAGACATTAATATTCTTTCTATATTAACTAATTCTTACTATTAAACTAATAATTCTATAAAAATTTTCTTAATGTTTCAAAAATCTAAAGAATTTTATTTGCTAAAAGACTGTTAAAGATATTTAAATAGTTTCTTCAGAAAATTTAAAAAATTTATTAAACATGAAAGATTTAATTTTAAAACTTTTAATCTTTTGTGAGTAGGTACTATAATATGGTATACAAGTATTATCCTCACAGTAAGCCATTTTTGCCTAATTATTAATATATATAAGTATACACATATATTGATGATATTTACATAGATAATTACTTACTTCCATTGTGTCCTTGATGATGATCTTCATCTAAAAACGAATTATATTTTTATCAATAATCATCCAATATATTTGTATATTTTCCATTTTATTCTTGGAAAAATAGAGATATTTTTAGAAATTTAAAAATAGAATGTGGCTTTTCTATGCCATGAATAATGATTATTCCCTTTCTTTGTGTAGCAGTGGTTTTTTTTAATCGTACAACATGCATTTATCTATTCAAGATGTATTTCTTGTATTATGATACAAGATTTCCGCTAATAATCTTGAGTTATTAAAAGAATGAGTACAAAAACTAAAGTGAAAGTTTTGAAGCATGCATTAAATTGGATATAGAGTTCTTCATTAAACTAATTATATTGAAACTAATTGAAACAGATGTATTCATAATTACCAAATACTTAGGAGAAAAAATTGATATTACATGATTGTCTGTTAATCAACAGTATTTTGTAATTAAACATTATACATTGGACATCTGGATTCCTTCAAAACTAGATACTTCTGAAAATTTCTTCAAAACTGCTGAACGAATTTTCCTTCAATTTTGATCATGTAACGATTTAGATGATTTACATTCTTATTAAAGATTCGAACACGAGACGATTTAGAATTCACTTTAAATTATTCTTATATTAAGAAATAAAATTAAAATTAAAAATGTCTGAAGAAACAACTTAACAATAAATGAGCGCAAGAATGATTAAATAATAAAACAGATTAAATATTTTTAACAAAAAGAGATGGAATTCTTTAAAATTTTGATTCAATTAATTAGAAAAATTTCATGGACTTAAAAAATAATTATGCGGAACAGAAACTGATGTTAGTGAAAAGCTAGACCGTGAATTTTAAGATGCTGTAAAAATAATTTTTGTCCTGATATATTTAAAAAATTATAGCGAAAAAACATAAAATTATTTTAACATTATTTTATTGCAATTTACTTATCATTCCCTTCAGAAAAGTAAGCAACATTCTAATAACGTAGGCTAATATTTCCATACATTAAAGAATATGTACGCTATATTTTCTTCTCTTTTAAGAATATTTAATTGTATAAGATTTAAACAAAGAAAAAATATCCATTCAATTATATATGCATAGATATAGATTATATATGTAAATAACGCTATGAGGCAATAAAGTATTCAAAATATGTTACTTACGATGGTGATGGACTAAAAAAACAAATGAATATCATTAATAAGGAATGGGAAAACCAATAGTTATGAACATTAATTATGAAGATTTAATTAGGCAAGAGGTCATTGTCAACAGGCATCAAATGTTATTACTTCTAATCATATTATAAATTATTAAAAAATAAAGATTATTTTTTTTAAATAAATAATATCATGTCACTTATCAACAATTGCCCCATTTTGAACCTTATCTTAAGTTTACATTAAAGTAAACATTGTGGCCCATACAACGAAAATAAATGAAAACATTTGCATTTAAAGAAATACGTAATGACTATGGATAAAAGGAAAGATTTCTAAGACCATGAAGACAAAAGATATTGAGAGTTAAAGCATGATTCGATTACGTAATATCCACAACAGGTACCTGACTAAATGTAAGTGCCTCATCGAAATTAGAGTATAACTTATTAGATTTTCACATGAATGGATTTTAAGATGCATTTCTTAGTTCCCATGACTTTGCTAATCATTTATTTCAATATCAGTATAGCGAAAAACGATAGGCCTAAAACTGCGTTCATAAATCCACAAAAATGTACCTGAAGTTCAAAATATAAGTGCATTTTTTATTTATTACAATTTTGTAGCTAATTATAATTTTATTTTCTTACAATTATGTAATTCTCTGTAGTTTTGGTGGAGATTACTAAGGCATTTTTATAGTCTTTGTTTGGCCTCAATGGTTTAGTGCAGAATATTTCAAACTAAATATTTGCGTTCTAATATAAGATTATGTTTGATTTATAAATTATGATTGAAATGAAATAAATACTGAAGAAGTTGTTTTTCTTATAAATTTTCAATGTCGATTGGTCACAGCACAAATTTAATATACAGACGAGTATTTTCTATATATTGGTCAGCATGTTTAACCGGTTTGATGCAAAGCAACTTCAATCCTGTTTCTAAAATTATATATGTTAGCTCATAAAAGAAATACACAGATGCGATCTTTTTTTAAAAAATCTGAATGTAAAATTTTAAACTTTCATAATTTATTCAAAGATATCTAGGAACATTGTCACATTGAGGAAGCCAAATACGGATGCTATTATCTAAATTGAAACTAATTCATAAAGCACATTGAACTGTAATGAACATTTTGGGGAGTTTAAACACATTGCTTTCTTTTTCGGAAGACTACATTTTCTATTGAAGATTTCAGATAATACAAAACAATAACAGCTTATGAGTATACACACATTAAGAACTGGCATATTTGATCTTACAATCTAAAATTGAATTAAATCTTAATACAACATTTAAGATGTATAACCTAAGGTCAAATCACCGATATTCATTTTAAAACAACTGGAACATTGTTAATTACATTAGAAAAAAACAGTAATTTCAATTTCTTTATTGGAGTGTAGAACTAATACATTGTGTAATTTGTATATACGAGTGAATCTCAAAATCACTTTCCTATTTTTGTATTTACTGTTTTATAAACATTTATTTTATTCGTGGTTTACTTAGAGATTTGGTTTCCTTTTTAATAGCTTAATAGTAAGTATGCCATTTGTTTATTTTTGGCACATGTTCCCTCCTCCAGACATTTGATTCACTTTTAATTAATCAAATTATAATTACTTGAAATAGGCAAGATTTTTCTTTGAAATATATCCTACAATTTTTATCCAAATTTAATTAAAATGTTTATGCTAAATAATTGTAGTGCTCCCATATTCAAAATGCTTCAGTTAATTTAGTGAAAATGACAATAAATGTACGCTATTTATCCACATTTTAATTACATTTATTATGTTTACTAAAACACGAATGAATTTTAAACGATTTTCTCATATAAAATGTTCAAAGTATTTTAATAATAGGAGGTATGTACAATATATTCTGCTTAACTTATGAATAAAATAATTTGTTATTACTTTTATGATTGTGAATTTATTTTTTTCATATTTAAAACAGATTTTTGAGTTTCAAGATCACATTCAGAATGAATTGACTTTGTGTGACAGATTTAAATATAGTTCTTAGAAATATGAAAGTTCAAACAATATATACTCTAAAATGCTCTTACCTGCAGCTGGATATAAGAAAAATAGAGAAATAAGAACATTTTTAATAATTAACAAAATAAAAAAGAATATCAAAATCATGAAATTTAATCAAAATTTTACTCTACTTTCAAGCATTACTCTGGCTATTGAAAGGAAATGATAATAGTTCTGAACCATCTTTAGACGACGCACGCGTAGGACACTTCATTTGGTATTCTATTTTGGACTTCTATCCTAAGCTTGAATAAGCATTTTTAATTTATAGCAGACTTGCATACCGGAAGCATAATTAATGGATTGAAATAACAGAGTTAAGATAATTCTCTTTCGGAGAAATTCATGGCTCTTGCGAGAATCTTAAGGGGTTTTCTGAAAGTAGCAGAAGAGAAATAAGGCTATTGTTGGGTAGATTTCCTGCATGCTTTATTTTTTTAATTTAATATATCTATATATATATTATTTAAATCTTTATTATGTTCTATTTCACAAGCTTTTATACAATAATTTCAAATTTTTTAATATTTTGGATTTTTTTAATTACAGCTTAGAATTTTTTTTTATTTTTTGAAAACAGTTCTCTATTTTTAAAATATTTCAAATAAAATTAAATAAGTTTTCTTTAAAAAGGGAATGATTTCATCATCGTTATTTATCTCAGCACTGCAGTTTTGTTTGATTGAAATAAATTTCAATAGAATTGAGTTTAATCAGAATATTATGAAAACAGCAGAAGCGACTTCATTTATCATATTATTTACAAAAGAAGGTTTTCTGCGTCACTTTCACATTTTTTTAAAAAAAAATGTTACATTATCCTCAAAAGCTTTATTTACTCTGCTTAAAATCATCAAAAGTAGTTTTTTTCGCTTAATTTTTAAGAGTTTCAATGGTTTTTATCTAAAATATATATCTCAATGATTAATTGTAAAAAGTAACATTAGCAATATTTTATTTCTTAAATTATTTAAATAAATTAAAGTAACAATGATTCAGTCATTAAAATGTCTAAAAATATTAACAATAACTCCTTCTAGAATTATTTCAAAATGTAGAATAAAGGGTAATTTAGTAATTATATAAACACAATATAACTTCATGAGTTATAAAGATGTTTGGAATTTCTTACCAGCAGCTGCAAGAATAAAAATAGTAAAATTAAAAATTGTTTTAAATAAATGAAACTATATACTTTATATTTCTTCATAAAATTTATAAAGAAATATTATAAAAACATATAATATTAAAGTACCACAAATATTTTAAAACGTTTTCTTTTATTCAGATAGCGTAATTTACTTTGAATATAAGTAATATTAAAATTTTGGTATAATTTCTCTCATTGAATAAATGTAAATTGATTATGGTTAAATGATGCACTGGTTTTCATTCTAATCAGGATATAAAGCATATAAAGAATAAAGCTATTAAAAATGTAGTATAATCAAGAAAAAGCAAATGAATTTAGTTATATAAGCATTTTTCCAAAAACTGTTACAATTGACCGCGAGTCACTTTAATAAATTCCGAATACGAATTCAAATTTTATGTTGCATGCTGTGAAAGTATATGAATTGTGCATTAATGAATCTTTATATTTAAAAAAAAATCATCATGTTGGGGTTTATCATGATCCCATTTAGTTTTTATCGCATTCTCTTCATTTTGCAATTCATTATATTTTTTCTAGAAGGACTGTGCATTTCTTTTTTTGATTTCTTTGGGCTTGCAAATTATTTAATTTAAATTACTATAGTCGCTGTCACTTGCAGATAAATGTATTAAAAAACTACCGGCAAGATTAAGAATAATTTGTCAATCTGATTGATCAATATCCGATCAATCTGATTGATTTAAGTTGATGTTTAGTTGCCGTTCTGCTATTCAGCATGTCAGAGAATCTAAGTGTGAATGAGTTGGCGGCTGGTATCCGATTTTGTTACTTGGAGCTAGCGGTTCTCTTGTCCTCCTTAAAGATTGGTTACTTCTTTATCACTAATCATTTTATTTTTGGTTAGGTCGACGGATCGTTTCGTCAACGATCCGTCGATCAAAAAATAATGTAAGCCTCGGTTTCTATCAAAAAATAATATGAGCCTGTGACGACCAGTTGCTGGTCAGAGGCTTAGATCAATTTTTGCATCCTTATGGCTTTCACTTTATTTAATTTAAATTACCTTTTTCGCTGTTACATAAGTTATGTTTATTGAAGAACTACTGGTAGGATTAGTTTTGGAAACTTGATTCGAAATAGATCTTTTTTGTTGCCATTCTGGTACTTAGCAATTCAGAGAAGCTTAATGTGAACGAGTTTGCTGCTGATATTATATTATGTGTTTTGAAGTTGGTGGTTTTCTTGTCTTCCTAAAAGTTTGGATATTTTGTTACGATCAATATCATTTTGTATTTGGCTACTGCGGCAGATTGTTTAGTAAATTCATTAATTATGAAAGACATTCCGCTTCTTATTTATTAACGTCGTCATAAAAGGTTCATAACGAAATCTCCAAATTGTTTGAAGAAAAGGGAAAGAAACATGTATTTCTAATCTGTGGAAGCGCAATTTTAAAAATTATTTTTTCTGATGATAAACCATTGTAGATGTATCAAATGCTACTTCTTAAATCAATCGTATATAATTTTTAATACTTATAATTCTAGTTATTAATGAAGTTTTCTAATAAAGAGCCCCCTCAGATTTGCAGTATGGTAAATCTGAGTGATTTGTACGATGTTTAACGAATTCGGAAGATAATTATTAAAGATTTTTTTAAATGGATATTGCGGTTTTAGATTTTAGTTTAGCTTAATTTTTAAGTTTCCTTTTAATTAGAAAAAAAAAGAATTAAGGAAGAAAAAAAAAAAAAGGAAATAGTTTTCGAAAGGAACTTACCGTATCCCAAAAGGGCAAGAGCATACAAGATTTTTGCAAGCATGTTGAAGATTTACTCAGAGTTGAAACTAGAGTACTACTGAAAATACAGAGAACCCTTATATATATATATATATACACACACACAGAGATAATTACATCTCGGTGTTTACTGAAGAAAAGTATTATAACCACAAATAAACTATGGAAAGGTTCAAAACAAAGCAGTTAACTTATGTTATAAAATTAAAACAGAACAGAATTAAACTATAAAAGATTTCTGACTGAAATCTTTTTATAGTCTGATAATCTATTTTCCATTTAGTTTCTATTATCCCGTAAATCAGTTGTATTTTATGAAATGAAACAAAATTGTGTTTCAAGAATTAAATTGGTGGTGGATAAAATTAAATACTATGAATGACAAAAAATTACCTTTTTCATGCTTTATTTAATTAATTTGAGATTTAAATTTAGTAGATTAACAAAAACGAGAAATTATATACAAAAGTGAAAAATCTGTAAAAAAAGAATTAAATTCAGAAATTTTGCTATAATATGCTCAAATGCACCAAAACTAAGCATTTTTTTTTAAAAATTCAGTTTTATATTTAAGCCTATTTTAATATGATTTCTTATATAACTTTTAATTTTCCTTTTTTCCGTCGATGAAACAATTTGTGTAGTTTCTAACTTCATCAAGAGTAGAAAATATAAACCAAGTGAATATATGCAATAAATTACTTGCTACTGCAAAAGAAACTTCTTTCTATTGACTACAGGATTTTCGAATAAGTTCAGTTTAGTTTGTAGATGATTTCAAATATGTTTTTTTTGTTACTAAATCAAGATTTCTGTTTCCGACACATCGCGATAGCTTTGTTTTCTTGAAAAGTCACGTCTGCAAGAAATGTGACTTTACATCTTTCTAAGATGAGTCTTTAAATAAACTGCAACAACATTTTAATACATTTGTGTGTGCTGAACGTTTAAATGCATTTTAAATTTGTATTCAATAAATTCTATACATTTACTGCTCCAAAGTAATCTCACTGTTGTATTTCTACGAATACTGAATTTTAATTTTTTTTTTGTTCATTTGTTAACAAATACTCATTTCCAGGAAGACTAAAATGTAGAAATTTTATCTTTGACCATTTTTCTTATGCGTGTTGATATTTCCTATTTTAAAAAGTATTTTTCCTGGATATAATCTAATAGAGTTGATTTTTTTTGCTTTCCGATATAACAATAGATTTCAAAAAGAATAGTATCCTTATTTCAAGAGTGATACTATTGAAACGTTCACTCTTACGTTCCAAAATAGTAGTGATTTTCGAAATTTCTATCCAACATCATAAAATAAAATTTAACCATCTGGTTCGGTGACAGATCATAATTAAATGCATGAGCAATAATATTATAACTGCAGTTTGCAGACTGTAACATACAATGAAGTTAGAAAATAAAAATACTTTTTATAATTTATCTCTATATAAAAACACAATGTAAATCATTTTACATATTCTTATTTATTTTACGTCACTTGTTTCATGTTTCTAAAGTTAGTTTTTCCTGGATTAGTTTTAAATTAGTTTTTCTCTGGATTCTGGTGAATTAGCTTTAAAATTCAGAACAATTATGAATTTTCTATAAACATATTTTCTTTTAAGAATTTCAGAACTAGATTGCAAATCATCAGATCAGAACTAATTCAGTTTTATCTAATTTTTATTCCTTGCTTCACTTTTCTTATCAACGAATTTGTTAGATATTGAATATCGGATTATAAATTACTTGAAATTAGAAAATAATTAAGATGAAAAATTTTCCATTAAATTAGAAAATAAGAATGTGAAAAAGCTATTTTCAAAATCTTATATTTATAGTTTACTTAAATGTAGAGCAGGAGATGTTTTAAACTGGTAAAACCTCTCAGTAATTTTTTTACACCACTATATATGAATCTCAAAATATCTATTTAGTTCTCAATGTATTATAAAATTGCAGGATATTATTGCCTATTTATTTCATGATTTGGAAAAATCGTAGCCGAATTAAAATTTTATTCCTATGTTACAGGGTGTTGCAGAAAAACTCGGCAAACAATTTCCAATATAACTTTATTAAAAATAAATTAATTAACAAAATATAAAAAAATAATAATAAAAGTAGACTTTTGCTAATAAATAAATTTAATTTGCTTCAAAGTGGCCGCGTTTTGCAGCTATTGCGGAAACGCTTATTGAAATTTTCAGCAATGGGCCGCAAGTCTTCTGCATTTAATCTATCCCATTGCCACCTAAGAAATTGTTTTAAAGAGTCAAATTTTTTCTGTGCTTTAGTGCAAATGCTAAACTCCAAAATGGACCATACACTGTAAGCCATGGAATTGAGATTCGGCGAGTATTGTGTCCAATCTCCAAATGGTAGCATGTCCGAAAAATGCGCTTTGCCTGACTCTTGTGTTTTTTTTCACCTTGAGCTGGTGCAGAAACTTGTCGAAACGTCCAGTTTGCATTGCATCCAATGTACAACAACTTCTAGAATGTCCCGCTGGTACACATTTTGACTTATTTTAACGCCCTCATCCATAAAAACCAGAGGTGCTTTGCCGCTTACGCAAATTCCGCCCATACCCTGACCGACTTCCGATGTTCAACAATTGCCGAGGTGCTTGGGGCATCTACAGACCTGATCATATCGTTCAAGGAGTTATAAGCTTGTTGGACGGTAAAGAATTTCTCATTAGTGAAAAGCATCTTCGGCATCTTTGGAGCCACACGAGTTTCTTTTCTTCAGAGAATAAATGAACTTTTCGGAACTTGTAAGGCTACAGTTAAAGCACTGTTTTTCCATTCGTCGCATTGACAGGTCACTTATTCTCATTTCCCGAGCGATCTTTCTCATGAAAACCTAAAGATTTCATTGAAATCACTGTTTGATGATCTCACGATTATTGAAAGTGTTCACCTTACATTTTCGTCCACTTCCTGGACGTGGGTTATCATTGCGAAGCTCTTTGAAACGACAGATTGCATGAGACACTGTTTCTCGAGTCATATTAAGCATTCACACGATCGTTTCATAACTCTAAAATAGCATATCTTTTGTTTGACATTGTAAAACTTAAAAAAAAACACAGTTCAAACTAGAATATATATTATAAATATTTTATAATTAAAATGGTTGACAAAAAGAAATTTAACACAAATTAAAAAGAAATTAGCTAGCTTCTATTCTATGAAGCAATAACTTTGTCCAAGTTTTTTTTTTTGTCGCATCCTGTATTCATAAATGTATTTCAAAAAGTAAACTAGTTATTCAACATAGAAAAAGATGACATTTATTTGTAGTAAAATAAAGAAAATCATAAAAACTTGTATTTCATCATTACCTTTTCATACTTTGGGAAAGAAATATTAAGAAAATTCTTTGTTTTCAATATAATTCATTATTACCAGTTTTTTAACAGTTTAAAGTTTTTAAAGCATGCAAATCTATCGATATTTGAATTAAAATATTTTTAAAGATAATTCTAAGGTATTCTATTAATGAAAAGTCTTTTTTGTAGATTTATTTTCTCACTCAAATGAAAAGTTATCGCTCCGTATTGTTTGTTTGCTGTTATTGATAATAGGAGACATATAACAGTTTTTACTTATTTTCTATTCCTGAATGATTTTAAAAATTAGAAAAGATTTTTTAAATATATTGATTATACATTAATTACTTATATTTTTCAAATAAAATTTTAATTACTTTCATAAAAAAATATGATTTTAAAGTCACATCAGCTTTCTATAAAACCCCTCAACTTATTTGCAATTTTTTGTGAAATGCCTACTATGCAACAACATGAAAATGTAAAGAAAGTAAAAATTTTAGACATACAATGAAAATGACATTATAAAATATATTAATAATAAGTAAAACAATTTAATCTGATAAATTTTCAATTATGCATTTATATGTTTAGCGATAGCAAGATTTCTTGAATCGTTACCTTTTTAAATAACGAAGGATTGAGTTTTATCTTTTAATAATAAGAAACTTCAAAAAATTATGAAAAGGCTTTCAAACATTAAATTTGATCTTTTTCTGAATTTTATATTTTTAAAGATACGGCCCGATTAGTGAATGTTGTAGTATCATGTGATTTTATACAAAGATAGTTGCTATTTAGACATTGCAAGTTTAACATGAAGCCATTGCTAAATTTTTAAAAATTCGTATTAAGTTTAATTTTAAAATTTAAAAATATCATTTTGTTCTGGAAAAAAATGAATCTAATCTATTAAAGTATCATAATGGCGAATACATAATGTGTATGCTAATAGAAAAATACCTAAAATAATGAAAAGGATTTATTAACAAAATTTATTGATTAATGTAAAATATTCAATAAGCAAAATTTGTCTCAATCTAATAAACATTTCTATTTTAGATTGTGGTTTTCTAAGATAGAGAATAATTTTAAAAATTTAATCTATTTCAATCCTGCATAGTTATGCGGAATTTGTAGATTATTTATAAGTTTATTGAGTTCGATTGTTAGTATTTTCTAAATTTTAACTGTCATTCTGTATTTTAGATTTTTGAATTTGACATCCGTTTTGAGTATTATAACTGCAGGAATTTGTTTTTTTTTTCATATTTCTATTTTGTAACATTTTATTTTCTATTTTCATAATTTTTATAACAGTTCTTTATTGCCTATTTTAAAAAAAGAGAAACAATTACATTTTTTGGATGTCAAATAATGTTATCAAATTTTATGCTTATTTCTTCCGGTTGATTATTAATTTATATTTTAGAATTATAATACTTCATTTATTTAATATTTATTTATTGAATTATATTCTTAGAATATGCAGACGTATCTTAACATTTTGCGTTTCATTTTAGCTGTGTATTTATTCGACGAATTTTATGAATAGTTAAACAAATCTTTTGAATTGATTTTATACTCCAGAGAAAATTTTTACTGTAAAACTTTAAGCGATAGAAACTAGTGAAAGAAAAAACAAAAATGACAATTTAGGATAATGAAAAATTAATAAGTAATTATCAGATTAATATGACTTGCTGGTTTAGTAGAACTTATAATTTGGATAATAAAAATTATTATTTGGATAGTATTTTATCTATATATATAATATTCAAATTTTAAGCAGTAACTTTTCAGCGTTGAATGAAAACTAAGATTATTAAAAATAATTACAAAAAATATATAAAAGGATGTGTATGCGACGCTCTTCCTCGACGTGCTAAAAGTGACAATGGGAAAATATTGTTTGACATGTCGAATTAGGTGTAGTGTAGATATATTGAAATATTGCTTTTACGAAGCATTCACATCTGGATATAAATGTGTGAAATGATAAATTGTAAAGTTAAGATGTTGAAAATGAGTTATATAACTAATGTAAGAGACAAAAATCTTGGACACAGATCATCAAGCCAATATTTCAATATATCATCAAAAACCAAGATAATAAAGTTAATATTATAATTTTCTGAGATGTTAAGCATTCGTACCTACAACTTCCAGTAAAAATAAATTACGAAATTTTAATTTTAAAAAGCCTCAAAAATAAAAGGAATTCCATTTTAATTCAAAATATTATACAATTTTAAAGGAAAATTAAAATTTTAATTTTTTAGAACGCAATCTTAAACTCACTCTTAAACATAATATTATTATTGACATGATAGTCTCTCTGAAAATAGCTCATTTTAAAATCCTCTTCTTCTAAATAAGACAACATTAAATTGCTGAATTTAGTAAAATAGAAAATCATTCTTTAATTTATTTTTGGTAAATTAATTATTACTTTTTATTACGCTGTTTTATTTTCAGAATAATAGAGATTCACCTGATGCATTTCGAAGAAGAAAATATTTTTTCAAAGACATTGAAAGTTAACATTTTGATGCTTAAAAAATTTCTTGAAATTTTCATGACTAAAATAAGTTTGATATCGAAGTTCCATAACCATTAGATAAAATGAATAAATTCTAAAGGATATTAAAAACGATAACATTAAATTTTGACTCATATATTTTTAATTCATTTTATTGATTGAAAGAAATACGATTAATTGCTTATTTATTTCAGATATTTTCTCCTTTTCAATCTTTTGTAATAATTTATACGGTGTAATAATTCTTGAAAAACGTTGAATTCTTTACTTACTTTTTCTTCAAATACTTTCGAAAGAGAATGAAACAAAAAAATTCTTTTATTATTCATAGATTTACAAAACATTGAAATTAATAAGTTTTAACACAAAATAAAAGTAAATAAACATATTAATTAAAAATTTTCAGAATTAAAACAAAATTTAAACTGGCCGATGAGTTATACATAGACATTATTAGTTTAAATTGAAAATATGCTTAAATATTATTAATTAAAATGAATAAAAACTTAAGTAAAATTACTAAGTAACCAAATTGTTATCATATTTAAAATATTCTAGAATAATAAATATTGAATTTTGAAATACTTGGAATATTTTTATATGTCATTTGATTTTATAATATTTCACAGAAACTATCTTGAAATATCATGCCAATAATTTTTAATTTTACTAATGACCATTTAAATTGTTGTTCATATTTTATTAGTTATTATTTCATGGGAGAAATGTAAAGTTCTTAATGTTTGAATATGAATCATAACATTTTATTCTATTAAATCTTGTAGTTGTACTTATTTATGTCTTTCTCGTATTGAGATATCTTATAAATAATGCGGTTATTTAAACTAACTTTTTGTCGAGTTCACTTATATTCGAACAGCCAGTAAACAAATTTCCTTTGAATGTATTTACTTTAAAAAATTCTGATAAAAAATTGCAAATTTGATCTTAAATCCATGCATCAAATATCATCAGGTTACCGAAAGCAGTTTAATGTTATAATAGTCACAGACAGACAGATGAAAAAATGTCTTGCTCAAACTCAGGGAATGCTGAAATGCTGATATTTGTCACAATATCGAGTTTGTAGATTTTACGAGAAATTTAAAACATAATACATATTTTCTATTATAGGAATTAGAATTGTCCTGTTTCTGCATTAAGTTGTTGTTGTCTGTTTAGGGAACCTGTATTATGATAATTAGATTTCCACATTATAGTCTTTTGCATGGAACATTATGATTGTTAAACGGAATATAGGAAAAATTATATAATTATTTCAATTTAATTAAGTTAAAATTCAGCAAAATATTTGCATTGCAAAGGTAAGAGTTTAATTTCTTTTCTGGAAGAAAGATGAAATAAATTGGAGCTTTCTTCAAACGTTTTTAAAACTGCATCTATGAATATTGAACTGTATAAAGGTTCAAAATATATGAAGCAAATTCGCATACTTATGAATAAATTAATTTAAATAATTTAATTTATAATATAAATAATAATATTTTAAATTGCAATAAACCAGATTCCATAAATAAAATTTATTACGTTACTCACTTATTCCAACTATAATTGTAATATTATATAACTTGATATGCACTATATAGTTAAATACCTTCGGATACCTTCATGATTTTCTCATCCTGTTGATTCGTCAGTTATGAAAATAAAGTGTGGTCGTATTTTAATGTATTGAAGCATTAAAATGCATAATAGCTATTCTATGATGAAAGCTATCTATTAATTTTTAGGATGTATCTGCAGGGATTGCTTTCCATTCTTGTTATAAACCTTAGAATTCCTTCATTGATGTTATGATTTTGGTCGAATTCGATGTTCCAATTTATTTGACATTCTACAGATACTAAGGAATGGAATGGTCAGCTCAGAGAGCAAAAGTAAATGCCATGCAATTCAAACATTTATGATTACAATGCAAATAATATGATGATTTTTTCTATTGATAATGGAGCTAATTTACTGTTTATTTATTTATACTTTAAGTTTTACCAGGTTTTTAGTATATTTGAACGTATAATATATCTACTCGAGAATAAAGTTTAAACAATATCAGTTTTAGGAAAATCCTTCATTAGATTTTTTTTCTTATAAATTATTTCATTACAATGCCGACAAATGTTTGAATTTCACGGCTTTTAAATTAAATTATTTTTTTTATAAAAGTTGTTTCAGACTATTACGTATCTGGTATTGAAATTATGCCGAAAGTCGTATACTAGAATTTTCTTATTCGTACTTAAAAGCTATTTATTATGAATACTCATATTTCCTCAGATATTCAACATATTTAAATTGCGTTTTAATTTAAAGTTTTGCAAAACGTTGCCATGTAAATGTATGTATGGGGGAGCTGTATAATTTAGTTTGAAGGTCTGTATGTTATAAACAAAGACATGAAAAAAATTTGGTATTTAAAAAATGCTTTTATATTTTTCTTAATAATTGCATTATTTCTATAAAAATTAGCCCCATAGTTTGCGAACAACATTGATAAAAATATAAGTAAGTCAATTTTCTGTGAAACGGACCGAAATCCTTTTTTACTTCATCTATTTTTTACTATTTCCTTACATGCTCTCGTGACCGAATCATCATAGCAAACTTTTAGTTCAAGCTTATTCTTCATATGGTCGAATTTCAAAGGCTATTAGTTAAAACTTTTTGAATTTTTTTTGAATTTAAATCCTACAGAAGGATTTTAGTACCATTACTAAATATTTATAGACAAACAAAATTTAGATACCTTTATTTTAGTAATGCCAACAAACTTCTCTAGTTCCGATGCAAATAAAAAGACATATAACATAATTTACAAAAAAAAGAGAAAAATATATAGGTAATATTTCAGAAGCAATAAACAAAATCTTAGATTTAATATGCGAATTAAAATTAAATTATTGCAGATTAAGTGAAATAAGAAAATATAATATATTTTTGAATAGCTGGATTTTTTTTCGACTCTTATAAGCAGCAAATTTTAAAATTTCAAGTGAAATTAATTCATACATTCTTTGGTAACTGGGAGAGCACCTGTGTTACATAAAAAGTAAATACGACTTTCTAAAGGGAATGAAATGACGATAGAGATAGTTTTTTTTCATCTGAAGATATATTTCGCAAAAATTATTTTTAAGCCTCGTAAACTTCCGAAAATTAACATTCCAATGACATGAATATCATTTCCATATATGTCATGTAGTTTATGAAATTTCAATTAATTTTCAAAATGAGTTTAAACTCAATTTTTAACAATTCTTTTTCTTAAAATATTAAACCTATTTCACTTTTTAAACTCATCTATAAATAGTTTGTTTTTGGCAATGTTAAGGATAATTTTAACGCTACTGTGCTAGCCAAAAATTGCTTATAATTCTTTACTGGTAGCATTCACCTGTTTTTAATCCTTAAAAGATAATACAATTATTTTGATTAGGAATCAAAATCAATTTCTGCAATCTCACTAAAAGTATTTCTTTATTATTTGAATAAACTGTTAATTTTATATATAGGTTATAGACATTGTATATATATAGGTTACTAGACATTGTAATTTTATATGAGAAAAAACGAAATTCATGTATTTTTTGATGAACAGAATTCGAGTTCTTATATTGAGTTGAAGATTTTAGGATATTCAATCATAAATAACAAAAATTAATTACTACTATAAAGCTTTCAGATTAATCACCTTTTTAGTATCACCGTGTGGCGTTTTCATATGAATCTTATTTTCTGTTCCCACTCTGAAACTTGTCTAAATATATTTGATCTTAGAATGAATATGAAGTTTCTAAGGTGGTAGTAACAACTTGAAGCGATTAAATTCATGGGAATTAAAAAGAATGCAATTAAAAAAAGTTATTTTGGGCCTGATTCAATATATTTCCTAAATTTAATATTTATTGTAATAAAATATGCAAATTCTTAGCATCAATTACACCAAAGCAGATTTCCAACAATTATGAAATTCTGATAAGGTTCAAAGATATTTTATGTATTATTTACAATACAATAAGATGCATAATCGTGTAAAACTATTTCATTGAATAAATAAAGTATTTGTTGAACAAAATAACAGCTACTAGTTACATTGCTTTAATGAATTGAGAAAAACGGAAAATCAAACTAGAATTTTACTAAAAAGAGTATTTTCATCATACTAATTATTTATTTAAAAAATCTTTGGTTTTCTAAAGTTTTCTTGTTCTTTTTTTGATGTTCTATTTACTGAACTCTCCCTTGCAGAAGCAACCAATTTTTCAGGTTGTGTTTAAATAACATGATGTAATATTCATTATTTGTTAGGCCTAAAAATACTTAATTGAGCTTAAAAATGCTTCAACTCGTTCGGTTTCAAGTTATGATATATAAGAAAAACCATTTTACTCTCTGAAATTTGCATTAAATTTATCAGTTGCTAATAAATAATAAAATATTTGAAGACGAGAAAAATATTTTCCATAGATGAAAGGGCTATTTAATTTTTAAAAAATGAATAAATAAAATGAAAATTATTAGATGTTGTTTTTTAGTAAGACTTTGGTAAGAGTTCGTTTAGATAGCACATTTATTTCATATAGGGAAGACGACATATAAGAAGACCACACAGCCTGCTCAATATCATAAGCATATAACTACATCTTCAAAATGTCGCGGAAAGTAGAAGGAATGATTGGAATGAGGGATGCGAGTAACGTAATCGCAGAGATATTCATCAGCACAAAGATATTCCACAAAAAAATATTTCATTTTCTCGCCTCATTCCAACAGATGCGAATGGCTACTCGAGAAAAATCTAGTCTAATCGAAATGTAATATCTGCTAAACATCATAAAGAACGGTTAAGTTGTTTAAAGACTAATAATTGGTAATAAAAGATTATTCCAAACCAATTTCATGGAAAAGAATGAAAAATTATCTTTTAGTGTAGAATATCATATAAAATCTTTCTTGGTCGATTTGATGGGTAATAAAAATGAAATGGAAGCATTGGCTAATCAAATAGTATTATGTTTTCTTTTCCTTTTTTCAATACTTAAGTTAATGGAAATATACAAATATACATACAGCATTCATCTTGCCAGACTCTTGCATGAATATTATGTTCATTAATAGATAATAGATAAAGATATGATTAGTTGTTTTTTTCTAAAATCGAATGTATTTGTTCTCCTGTAGTTTCATTCCATAATATTTAAACCGAAGCAATTGAGATAGTTTTATGCTTTCTCTAACGTGTTATGAAATACTTTTTAAACCGTCTGAGAAGAATAAAATTGCATTTTTTATAATCGGAATTTAAGTGAGTTATTTTAATAAAATTTATCAAAATATTATTGATTATAAATATAAAAAAAATTCCAAATAAAATGAGGGTATATGAATTGTTTAAAAATCCCGCTAAGAGAAAAATTCAATTTAGTCTTACAAGAAAAATCCGTTGAAGAATATAATATTCATAAATATTATATTTGAAAAATATAATATTCATAGATATTATATTTGAAGAATAAAATATTCATAATAATCTATTGAAAAAATATAATATATTTAGCCTTACAAGGGAAATCTATTGAAGAATATAATATTCGTACAAGACTCTTGTCGGACTCCTGTATGAATATTATATTCTACAATAGATAATAGATAAAGATATGATCTGTTAATTTCTTTCTAATAAGAAACGTATTTGTTCTCCTGTCATTTCATTCTATAATATTTGAGCCAAAGTAATTGCGATAGTTTTATATTTCCTCTAATATGCTATGAAATATTTTCCAAAACATGCAACAAGAATGAAATTTCCGTTTTTTATAATCGAAATTTAAATGGGTTATTTTTATAAAATTTCACTCAATATTATTGACTATGGATACAAAGGAATTTAAAAATAAAATGAAGATATATGAATTGATTAAAAATCGCACTTAAAGAAAATTCAATTTAATTCATTAATAATTGATCTAAAATGACACAAAGAAAGAGTCTTGTCGCAGCTCTTTCAGTACTTAAAAAATAGTTCTAATTAAAACTAAGAATGCAAATAAAATCAACGTAGGTACTATTATAAAATTTTGAGATGATATTTTCTCCCTAATTTTTCTAAAATTTTGAGCTTTTAAGACTGATTGAGTGTTACATTTCGACAAGTGTCAGCAAAATGCAATATATTTCTGGCAAGAGACAAAATATTTTACAAACCGTATCTATTCAACCGTATTGTCGGGTGTCTTATAGTAAACAATATGTTTTCATACTGTCTTCAAAGACTATTTTGTCAACATATCGGTGTGGAAAATCCTTTCAAATTTGATGCAATTAAGAGGAAAATTAATTGTGATCTTTAGGAATCAGACCTTAAATGGAAAATGTGTAGCCATAAAAAAAGATTAAATTTTATTCTGAAAATACAATTTCTATTTCATATTGATTAATACCGATGAGCCAGAAATAATTTTTCAATAAAAGACAAGTTTGAATCTATTGTATCAAATATTTGCAGATCTGTTGGCCTTCTTGCCATCCTTATTGTTGCATGAAATTAAAAATAGAAATCTATCCACATATTTATAGAAATTCTTTAACGTATACTAACAAATAATAAACGAATTATTATTATATCTTTTTTGATATCTTTAATTAGTAAATTCAAAGAAAAAATAAAGATTCTTTTTTATGTTTTAATTAGGAAGGATTTCGCTTGTCAGATGCTTTATTTGTTTCTCAAATGAATAAAATATCCTATGTTGTTCAAATTTTCATGAATAAGACAATTGATACTTCATATTGTGATAGACAATTTTGTATTGTTTTTAGAAGCAATTTGTTTTCTTTCATCTGCATAATTTTGGTCTCTAATATCTCCTGAAATTGACATGTTCAAGTAGTTCAGCTATTGATATAAAAGTATAATAAAGTGAAATTCAATTAACCCTGCTGTTCTATTTCAATCTATTTGATACGGAATGTTTATGAATTGCTTATGATAAACAACTGTACAGAGTTATTTTCCAGATATTTGACGACTTTAGATATAATGATTTTATGTCATTGCTCTGAAAAAGATAAAACGATTTTATTTTATTTGTATATTTTCAATAATTTGTTACAAATGTTATTATTGTATTGGTTGGGCCAATATATTACAATAACGTTTTTTCTTCTACAAATTTATCACCTGTATAAGAGAAAGTAAAATCATCATTTTTCTTTTTTTTTCTATGATGAGAAAATACATCTACTTCCACCTGTTTGGTGTATTTGATATAATTTTTTTAATGGCCCTTGCCAAGGACAAGCTCGCTGACGAAGTCAGCGATATTAAGCCAAGGGATCGTCTCTTGTTTTAGTAGCGCCAACTAGGGCCAAGAGTACGTCTTAGCTACTCACGCATCACATTCGCTTGCACAACTACTTTTTACAGGGGGCACAGTCACACACCTCACAGATAGAACAGATGAAGAACAACCATGTCCGAACTGGGATTCGAGCCCAGGACGCCCAGATCACGGGGAAAACGCGCTACCCCTATGGCGGGACACCCGCATAAATTTTCTACAACAGGAAATAGGGAGAAATTAGAAATGAAGAAATGATGTTCTTTATCTTATCTTATCATCATCTTTTATATCTTTCTAACATCGTGCTTAATTATTACTATTTCACGCTTCATATAGTTTGTGAAAATCGACACATCCAATTTGAAATTTACTTAATTTTTACTTAAAGTGTAAAAGCTGTAGGTAGAAGACCATCTGATGAGGCTTTAACAGCAATCATTTCGTTAATTGAAATGCTACATAAATACTGGATTCAAAGAATATGCGGGTTTAAGTGGATTGAAAAACTATTGATTTTGAAAAAAAGTTGCTCTTTCAAATTGCGCTAGATTGCAAAAGTAGTCTATTGATTTTTTCACCAAATTTTTTCACTGTTTCTTCATTTCTCGCAATAGCCACGAGAATTTATTTGAGTCCACATTATTCCATATAATTTGGGTTGCAGTTATCTTTAATATATTTTTAGTTAATTAAAGTATATTTTTCGATTAGTCATCGATCTAACTATCCAAAAATAATCTAGCTGTACAAATTTTGTGTAGTAATTAGAAATTGGCAGTTTTGGCGGAAAGTAAAGATAATGTACAAATTTTAAAAAAAATTTAGAGATGATATTGTAATTGTGGATAATTTTTGATACGTTGTAGCATTATTTAACATAAATTTAATTTTACTATCCATCATAATACACACTCATGACATCAAATGATTTTTATGCTGGCAAGTAAGCGTAGCTATATGGAAAAAGTATTTTTTATATAACATCTCGTTTATTGCCTCTTAGCATATAAAATAGTTTTGCTCTCACTAGAAAATCTTTGGCTTTAAGATTTTATTATACCTGAATTTTCACTTGCTTCTCTTATTTGAGAAGCGCCAACCAGGGCCAACAGTATGTCTTAGCTACTCACGCATCATATTCGCTTGCACAACACCTTTTTACAGGGGAGGGGGCATATTCTCACAGATAGAACAGATGAAGAACAACCATGTCCGAACCGGGACTCAAACCCAGGACGCCCATATAACGGAGAAAATGCACTACCCCTATGAAGTGCGTTTGTATAAATTTTTTAAAACATGAAATAGGCAGAAATTAGAAAAGAACAATGATGTTCTTTATCTTATCTTATCATCATCTTTTATATCTTTCTAACATCGTGCTTTATTATTACTATTTCACGCTTCATATAGTTTGTGAAAATCGACACATCCAATTTGAAATTTACTTAATTTTTACTTAAAGTGTAAAAGCTGTTTGATTTTTTTTCTCTCTTATAATTTTATTCAGTTATTTTCAAATAAACTGGATTTGACATGTTTTTTAAATTGCATGAGAGTTACCAAAATTTTATTTTCATACACTTTCATTTATTTAGGTTTATTTAAAGCTAGCAAAGATTGCATAAATTTTTGACCCACGTATTAGAAATCTGAAGTTCTGAAGTTTTGTATAATTGTATGTTCCTGATAGAATTGCGATATCTTAATATTTTCCAAAGTTAATCGTATTTAATTTTAATCAAATATTATTTAAGAAAAAAAGACCAATTTGGCAAAAATTTGACAAAAACTCGTTTACCTGAATTGTTTCCGAAAATATTAGCATAAAAATAAACTCATAAAAGCGTAAGGTGTTAAAAATAATGATTGATGTAATGTTACATAAATTACTTCTCATTGAACTCGAGTATAGTTTTCAGCGAACTATTTTCCAAATCGCTAAAATTTCAAAATTTCATGTGTTTTTTATGATAAGACAAAATATTTACTCTTAAGGTAAGTGATAAAATTAATTAAATACCGATTTAATCCGAATTGCGATAACCCATAGTATATTAGAGCAAAAATGTTTTTAAAATTTTTCACCACATTTATAACATGAATAATATAATAAAGATTAAAAAATAATTATTTAATTCTTTTAACACATTAATAAAAATATTTTTAATCATTTTAATCAAATTTGTTTTTAAATCGCTGCTATTGTTTGTTTCGAGAAATGAAGAATTTCAATTTTGAGCGTTTTTTTTGTCGGAGGAGCGATACGCAGTGGGTAATTTATACGCATTTTTGAAATTCTTTGTTAGACCTTGATTTTCATCTGGATAGATAGATGCATTTTCTAGTTATTTATTTCCCTCTTCTCATTTTGTCAGTATTATTTAAAAAAAATCGCCTATATAGCTAATTCAATTTTACGGACTTTATTTGTGTCTATAAAATTTATTTTTCCATTGAGAATATCTTTGTTAAAAAAAATGTATACATTTCCTCTTCCATCTTCCATCTCACCTCTGTTTTCGAGAATTTAGAGTATTTAGCAACATATTTTGTGCATAATAAAATCAAAGTGGCTGCGCTTTCTGGCACATGCTCAAAAACATAGAGGTGTTCCGTATCTGAGAATAGACAATAGGTACATAATTTTTTTATATGAAAGAACATTATATATATATTTATTAAATATTCTTCTTCCTCTAACGAAATTTGAGAGAATGAACGAAATTATGATTGATTTCCAGATTTTTGGAGTTCTCAAATTTTGTATATATGTGTTTTCAATGATAATTTAATATTTGAATTGCCAGTTAATCAATTAAATTAATTAAATTTCGATTTAATACGGATGAAGATACCTGATGATGAATTTGAACAATATATTGAGCAAAAATAAGGAAATAAACAAGGAAAGTCGCAATAATTAACAAAAATAGACTTTTGAGCACTAATAAAAATGCTTTTAATCGTTTGTATTAAATTTTGTAATTCTAAGCTAATACGTACCAAATTTTCCCAAATTTTCATTGAAAATTAAGAGTTCTCAATTTTTTTTTAGATTTAGTTGAGACATTTGCAAGACGTTAATCTACAAATGAGAGAAAAGGCAGTGGAATTTTGATCTTAAGGAAACTTCAACAGCTTTATATTCCTTATTATTCTTGAATATGTGTGAGAAAAGTTTTCTACAAATTGTCGTATCATTATTACATATTTAGAACTTCCGATAAGTTTTAAATAATTACCCAATCACTGGTGGAAATGTATCCGAAATTATTTGATAGATATAATAAAAATAATTTTTCAAAGATTTGACAATTTCATACTTCTATTTCCAATATGAAATTTTTTACTATTAATTTTTGATTGATCAGTTTCATTATCAATTTTTCATGTTTCAGATAGTAAAAAAATATTCAGATGTTATTAGCAATTTTTTTCTATCTGAAAATAAAAGTAATGATTGTAAATTGATTAGTTTCCTAAAATGAGTTAATTCAGCAAATCATTCAAATCATTCTAAAATATGATGTTTTCTTCGATGGGAAAAGTTCATAAATATTTTTTGTTGCTTTAATATAGACAAAGAAAAAAATATATGGCAAAATTAATTTTTTTTTTGTAAACGTTCTTTGATTTACCAAATCTAAAATTATTTATTAACATTTATTGATAAAACAATTGAGAAATAATTATAAAAACAGACAGAGACATATTTTTAATTATATTTATTTTTTTGCACTTTTTGTACTTAAATGAGCACTTAGAAATACACAGAGAAGTTTTAATTAATTATTTTAATCAAAAATATTTTTAAACTTAATCATTGCACTCATATTGCAATTTTATCATCACTATGTTCTTTGTCAGTCGTGAAATCGGTGCTTCTAATTTAATCCTAAAAAGTTATTAGCAACGCTGGCAGCATCATCGAATACATCTGCAAAATGAGAAATTGTTAAACATCAGAATCTTAGATTATACGATTTTTTTTACAGATAATTGTTGTGTTTTTCTTTTAATGCTAATTCAGGCACATTACATAATAATCATATTCGCCTACTTGATACAAAGTTAAGTAAAAGTAATAATTAATCATTTGGGTAACCAAAATTACTGAATTATGATCAACAATAGTCGGTTTAAAATATAAATTTTATTCGTAAATTCATGAATATCTTACATTGAGCGTACCCTAATATTAAAAAATGGAAACATTATTTGTTTGTTTGTTAGCTCAAATTTCTAGTTTTTATTTCAATTAATCCAAAATAAATCAAATAAAAGAAAAAGAAAATTATTACGCTTCAGTTTTTTTCAATATTTTTTTTATGCAATAAAGAATATTTAATTAATGGAAGCGTGTTTAATGCTCTTTTAAGTAATGCGCTATTTGCATTAAGCAATGCGCCATTTGCATTGCTTAAAAGCAAATATCTCTTATATGTGCGTTACATATTAGCATCATATTCTGGAGAACATGTTGACACTACTTTAGCTAAATGCCTTATTACAAAACTGATGAATTAGAGATGATAAAGGATACTTTTCATTGTGTTACATGATTACTATTACGCTTAATATTTCTACATTTTTTTGTTTACCGCGTTTGTAAAATATAACAAGGTTAACAAATTATCATAGGGAATTAAAAAAAAAATGAAACAACTTTAAATATCCCATGGTGATAGCAATGATATTATAGGTTAACAAATTAGCATAGTGAATTATAAATATGAAACAACATTAAGTATCCCATAGTGATAACAATAATATTAATTTGAAAACGATTGCAAATATCGAGCGATATGGAAAAAACGATAGAAAATCTTTGCTGAAAGTGGAGACATAAAAGGCAGTCATTGCTTTCACCAAATTTATTTCGTGTGATTCCAATCACGTAAAAGTAGTCTGCTGAAAAGAAGTCTTATATCGTCATTTCCAGCGTAGAGCAGAAAATTATGATAGAAAACTGTAACTGTGCTTATATAAAAAATAATTTGAGTATGAAAACCTGCAATTTTCAGTTTATATATGACGTTCAATTTGAGTAGACTGTAGGAACTTGATTCTTTTTCCAGAATTTCAAGAAGCATTTCAATTTCACGTTTCAACGAAATGAGGAAAGAATAAACTATATGAATTTCTATATTTAATGTGTAAAGTTATACTAAAAGATTTATCCTAAAATCTTCATAGTAAGGCTAAAAAATCCGTAATCAGAAGAATAATGGAAAAAATGCATTCTGAGAACATGATATCTACAGGAAATCATGTAATTAAAAATCTATCTAGAAGGGTTGTATAAGGTTGTAAAGGTTGGTTCCTAGATAAGACGTTCGGGGAATGCATGAAATGGCTTACTTGGAACAAAATTTAATTCTAAACATAATTTACAAAAAATGTAATTTGTATCTAACAATTTTGCAGGTATAAAATAAAAATAAAAACTTATTACAATTCAGAAAGACACCAGTATTAATTGCAAAGGTATTACAGACGCAAAGAGAAATTGCAAGAAATTTAGTTCATTATTTCTTTTTTTTCCCTTATGTTTTTAGTATTTAGTAATTTAGTATGCATTTAATATTTTTTATTAATGAAGAAATCGTATATATATATATATATATATATATATATATATATATATATATATAATTGAATACTTACTGCCATCGTCAGCTGAAAAAGGAAAAAAATAATCAAATAATCACATGTTATTGATAACTATGAGATTTATTTAATAATCCAAACACCAAAGAAATGTAAAAATATGTCATAGCAAACTTCAGTATGGTTAAAACATTCTCATCCTTCATTTTCTCATAAATATTTCACAGGAATTTGAATGTTTTATGCTTTCATGATTCATGAAATATTTTAATAAAAATAAACTAAACAAATTAGACATAAAAATTAACATCTCTAATTTTAATTAATAATTCCTTGAAGGAAATTTTCTTAGCAACCAATGCATAAATTATTAAGACCTAAATCTCTCAAAAATGAATAATTTTAAATCGGATTTAATATAGAATAATATATAAAAACTAATTGCAGATATTTCATATAAATATTATGAATTGTAATTAAGAAGGGTTATAAGAAATATTACTGTCTATCAGAAATGCAGTTATTATTAGATTATTAAAATAGAATATTCATCTGTTTTTCAGAAATGGGAAAAGCATTTTTATACTGCTATGTTAAATTTTGGTAACATATAAAGATTATGACTGACATTAGAATCTCTCATGTATTAACATATTAACTGCTTATCTAGAAAAATATTGCGAACAAATTTTTACGTTCAGCTGTAATTAAAAAACAACAAGGTTAGGAAATAATGTTACATATACTTTTTAATACATTTGAAGATGAATTAAATGATGATACACATATTGTATTTAAAACTTTTTCTAAGAAATAATTTTTTATTAGAATAGAATTTAACAATTAAAGAATATAAAAAATATTATTTTCGAATAATAACACTTGAGAATACATAAAAACACACACAATATACGTATATAAATGGATATAATTTTTAATTATTTTAAAAGTCATTTCTACATCTTATATAGATAAAAAATAGTGACTACCAATTTTTGACTATAGAGATGGCTAAGATTTCATTGAGATAGTTTCTTATGCTTATAAAAATATATAATTTTTTTTTATGATTCAATGTGAATTGTAATTGAAATTGTAGGGAGTAAGGATGGGCAATTTCTTACGTTTCGCTGTAATAAAAAGAAACAATAGGTTTAGAAATTTTCGATACCATTTATATATGCCTTATATTTTTTTCTTTTAAATGACATAAAGTATAAATTTTCACACTGAAAAGAATTCAAAGTAATGTGATATAGTTTTATAAATAAATCATGGTTCTAAAATCTGATCAATTCACGACTTCAACGATAATAAATACAAATTTATCAACACTAGTCCACTGAACGAAGTTTTAATTTTTTTTATACATATAGATCAATAAGTATATATAACTGAATAAATGATAAACATCCACTTTGGAAGTATAAAGAGATATTTCAAAACTTATTTTGTAGTCTTTAACTAAGACCAGATGTCGACATTTGAACTGGCACTCCATTTACGTGCACTATTTTGAGGACATTTTTACCATGTTTCTTAGCATCAGCTTTATGCATTACGTTTACTTTGGTACATATAACTTGCTAAAATCTTTTATTTTAGGTCTGTAAAATGAATAAATAATCAGGGTCTTCATAAATGAATAACGTTTGGAAAGCTATTAAAAGAAATTAAGAACACTACAACTTTGTTTTCAGCAGAAATCATAAATATCTCTTGGATGCTTAAGTTTGACACAGTCATAAGTGTTGAACGTGAACCGCTCTAGAAACACAAATGATATCAAGGCGATATATTACTTATGCCACACTTACTTCTATAACTCTGGTATGCAGCCTTAGAAATATTGCATATATGCGTGTATGGCGCCTTTTTCTACTAAATCATCAACAACAAACATAAAGTCTTCTTCCAATGCTACCAAGTGACATTCCCAAAAGATACGTTCATATGCAGCCTTTCAATGCCTATGTTGAGGCATTGAAAGGCGATAAGATGAGTTATCGTACCACTTTGATATCTTTCATATATTTGGAGGCGCTCCCACTGAATATTGATATTTTTTAAAAATTTAAATCTGCAGCTATTATTTTTGAGTTTCTATAAAGAAAGCGGTTGTATTTTGTTTTACTTCCATTTAATAATTCTGTTAAGTTGAGATATTTGTTTCTGAATGCATGAGAAAAAAATTTATTCTTCGTCAATGGAATATTTTTTACTTTATCGGAAAATCTATAATTTATATAATGCCTATTTTTGCTAAAATGTTAGCTAGATATCCAAATTTAGTTGTAAAATAAAGATAATTTAAATTTTTTTTATAAAAGTAGAATAAAATAAAATCCAAATAAATATAAAATTATCTCCTCAGTTCTTTAAAATTATAAAAAATGCTTTAAATTCAAATAACAGCCACCATAATAAGAGTATTTGTAAGTATTTGTGCCTGGGCGGTCAGCCTGTAATCTCCGATCCCAAATGGAGCTATTGAAAGGTGCCAGGGCTTACATATTATAACTTAATAATGTAGTACATAGAAGATTAAGAATAACAGTATTATGAAGATTGATAAAACAATTAGAAAAATGACTTTTCTTTTAATTAATAATTATCATGAGTTTCATATCTTTAGACCCTCACTCAAAACTTTGGCTGGAAGCGTTATAACATCTAATTAAAATGTTGCATGCATCGAATCTAGAGGTTGCAAAATTTTGAACAGACATTAGTGCAATATAACTGCTGTCAACTCTTTCATATCAACTCTTTCAAATATGTATTGAATTCGGAGAACGGGTTTATTTAGTTTGAGAAAACTCTTTGAAAGCTTTAGACATTAACTGGAATGGAATACGATAATGTGAAACTGTTTCACGCAAGCAACAGAAATTTTCATAAATGTTAAGGTATAAAATATACTGATAATTTTTTATAATTAATATAGTGATTTTCAAACCAAATTTACTAGGCTAAAGGATAATTATTCATATAAATACAGGGATAAATCATTGATTCAAATACTATTTGCAAAGAAATTCAAATCATCATAATTATAATAATTTCTTAAAGCTCATCATGAAATAACAGCTCTCATATATATAATTTAAACTTAAGTTTAATATACTGAGATTGATATAAAAGAACATCTTCTTACCTAAAGCTGCAAGATAAAAGAAGTAGACCAATTAGTAAAAGCGCTTTAATATAGAAATAACAATGGTTCACTAAGATCAATATCAAAATTTACTGTGAAATTAGAAACAAACTTTTCGCCCATTTATGATATTATTTAGAATTTAAAGGTTCAGCAAAGGAGAGAAACAAATCTGAAACATTTCAAAATGTAGAACGAGCTTGCAAAATTATGTAAATCATATACATGAAAAAAAAATGGATTTGTCGAATTATTAATAAAGACAAATTAAAAAAACCCCCAAATGTCAAGTAAAAAAATTAAATACATTTTTTTTCAGGAAAATTATTTTTAAGTAATTTGCTTCGTGAACGTCATCGTTATCGAATCGTTTAGAATTATAAATCATGCATAAAGAAATATAGCAGAAAAATATTTTTGAAATTCATCTTTTTCACTAAAATGATAGTTTTTCAGAAAAACAAAAAAACAAAACAGATTTATGAACTTATTCATGGCTTATGTGCAAAAATTGCTCAGAAGCAAAATCTCAGAAAAAATATCAACCACAGAAGCTGAATGTGTTTTAGCATTCAATATTATCTCTTCTTTATTTCAACTTTTTTTTTTACTTTTAAAGTCTGGTCTTTTATTTTGACAATACTAAGTTGCTTAGTTGAAAGTTAATTTTAAATTTATGCCTTTATAAATAATTTGGCAATTATTCTTTATTTTTTTCTATAATCTTCGTAATATTAACACATTTTTTGAATTTCACAGATTTCCCTTCCTTTGCTTTAAGAGAATGGGCATGTAGCATTTTGTGTATAAAACATTGCCGAATAGATAAATAAGTTGACAGATTCTTTGATGAATAATGGTGCATTCTCATTGAAGACTTGATGAACTTCACTTTCAAATCTCCACTCCTAGCAATCACCACAGATATAGGGATAAGAAGCTTTCGGTATGATGGTTGATTTCCGCCACTCTTATGGGTACAGCAATGGTAAGTGGTAGAGACATCTGCTTTATACAGGAGAAGTTGTACCGTGGCTGGTCAAGGCTCATAGGATTCAACTTTAGTCCCTGCGTATGCTGTCGTGGCGTATGATCTTTCAGATTTATCCATGTGCTTTTAGTTGGGTCAGAGTAGCTGTTTATGGCTCACTCTAAAGATTCTTATACGATTTTTGTAATGGAGCCAATTTTGAGCTTATAGTATTTGTACGTGTGCTGGTGGCTATCAGGTCATTTAGTTTCTCCACAAGCATAAGGGGAAGGAGATAATCTACTGGAAACACTCATTCTTTTGACAAATACATTTTTTGTCTTGCGGGAGGTTTTTTTAGGGGGGGGGGGATTCTAGTTGCAACAACAGGGCAAACAATCATATAAAACATTTTTGTTTCAAAATTAATAGAAATTTTATAAAATCAAAACAAGACAGTAAAATTAAATATCTGTAAGCAGAAACTTTGTGGCAGTTATGATGTTTTATGAAAAATCAATAAAAAAAATCTAATTATTCAGTGAACATAGCCAAACTACATCTGAGGCTATGATTTTACTTTTTGATTCATTTGAATTTTGTCAATTTGTGCGTTTTCTATAGATACTTTAAGAGCATTTTTCTTCTGTACAGTTTTGCAAATTATCAAAAAAGTGCTAATTTTAATTAAAATGTGTCTAGTAGCCGTATAGCAGTAAAACAAATTTCAGTCGATAATTTATAATATTGTCAAATATAAAACCATGATTGTATATAAAGATTTTATAAAGATAATGTTTATTATATAAAGATTCATTTTTAAAGCAACAAAATTGTTAGTAGTAGCTTTTAATTCAAGAAAGATTTGCCAATATTTAACATTATTTAAAAGCAATTATATAAATTGATTCATAATGTCACTAATATTTCTCTATAAATTTTTTTCTTAGACTTAATTGCCAAAATGAGGAAAATGGAAGAGGCTCTTAGAATTACTTTTCAGGATCCTCTTTTCTAGAGTTACTTTAAGAGCATTTTTCTTTTGTATAGTTTCATAAATTATCAAAAAATCCGAATTTTAATAAAAATTTATCCAATAGCAATATTTCAATAAAACACATTTTAATATATAATTTGTCTTCAAGTAGATAGGCTAACATTGAGACGAGTAAATATCTGAATATTAAACTGAATAAAAGGTAAATCATTTAACTGAACATTATAAATTAAAAAGACACTTACCTAATCCTAAAAGGGCGGCAAAAGCCAAAGCATTCAAAACTTGGGAGAGCATTGTAAAGACTTGTTCTCTGCTAAAGCACTTGAACTGATTTGGGGAATCTAGTCCTCAAATATATATATGCTCGAAATGAGCCACAAACTGTTTGAAAGAGTAATAAAATGAACAAAATAATTGGGAGGATTCTTTTGTTTATCTATCATCATTTGTAATCTGATTATAGCAATAAATTCTGTCTTAGGACAACTAATAATGTGACTTTCAATCATAAAAAATCCAGCTATAAATCTATAAAAAAATGTTTGATGCTTTTCATTGTTCTAATAAAGAAGCTTTTTTTTATGTTTTTGGAGTTTTTTTTATCATTATTGTATTGTTCGAAAAGCTTGCTAAACTATCTTTAATTGGCAGTTTTGCTACAGGTAAGCTGATATTGATCTTATTGCAAGATCCTTCAACTGGGTTCTAAGAGGCAAAATAAAAATTCAAATAAAGTTGAGTGTACACTAGGATTGTGGCTTAATTACCGAACAAGTATTATGCTATTCAATTTAAAATACATAGATTTATTAAGAATTTTGAAGTAATGGAAGTTTTACATTAGAAAGCTTATGGAATTTCCTTTTTGTATATTATAATTTTTGAATAAATATTATTGTTTTGAGAAGCTGCAAAGAATTTTTATATGAAGCTATATGAATTTTTTTAAGGAACATAAATATTTAATTCTTAATATACTTACACTTAAACTTTTCACTCGCTAAACATTCTTTTCATATCTAACATTTTTACTTTAGAAATTGTTTTATTATTTCAGATTTATTATTGTCTACATTTTTGAGAAAGTTATATGAAAACATTTGATAATATAATAACTAATTTTATATTACTGTTCCTGAATCTGAATGGCTTTGACTATTAAATTTAGTAACTTACTGAGTTTATTTTGGTCTTATCATATTATTTCGAAATTTTTTTCATCTGATACCAACTTAATCATTTTTAATTTTTTTAACAATAAATGGAGGTTTAATAAGAGATTTTAATCCAAGTTGCTTACTGAAACATACATAGATATTAAGCAGATATGCCATTCATGAATGGAATGATACAATTTTGGTTATTCAGCGCATAAATTTTCATTCTTACTCAAAGATTTATGCAATTAATCTTTCGATAGTTTTTAAATCACTTAATTATACGAAACTTTAATTGTCACCATATATGAAACTTCACAGTGTTTCAAAGAAATTGAAGAAATAGGGGAAGATCTCAGCTTTAGCCAGAATGTTCCCATCTTTTAAGACCAAAATGAACTGTTAAAATTCTTGCCTAATGTGTATTGTATTGAATTTGCTCTAAAGCAACAGCAGTGTTTTCATCTGAAATTTTTCTAAAGTTGATCTCCTTATGCTTCAATTAATGAGCATGATTCTTTGCAAGCTCTTGCCATTTTCCGTTTCATTACTTACTTCTATTAGACGAATTTTTTCTTTAGTCATGGAATTTAAGCCTACTTTTTTTTGTAACATATTTTCCTAAGTATCTGAAAATCTTCTTATAATTTCCTATAGATTTCATGTAAATCCCAAATCTTTTATGAACATTCAAAGAATTTCAGCCGTTGCTACATATTAATATTCAGAGAAACAAAACTCTATTTTCTGTTCCCTCCTCTGTTAAATGAGCGATTATTATTACATTGAAACTGAAGCAAGATTATAAATATCGTTATTATCTTACATCTGTAACATAATAATACTTTATAATTCTTTAATGTAAAACATATATATAATTTTTTTATCAATGTAAAACGTAATTTCTCAATAGTAACATCAATTCTGGGCAAATGTATTTAGAAATTTATGCTATATATATCTAAAAACCTAATTTTTCAGACTTAATTAAGATCTAAAAATTCCACATTTTTTTGTGAGATAATACAGATTCAGTCAAATTTTCAATTTATCTTAAAACTTTATAAAGTAAACCTAATCAAAAGATTGAAAAACAATATTATTTGAAAATTAGGTCTATAATATTTTATTAAGTTAATTACATAAGAAATCATTTGGAATTCTATTAAACATGTTTCGTTTAATTTCAAAATTGTAAGAAAAAGAATTTAGATTACATTGTTTTGATGGTTTATGAGAATATTGGTATATCTGCCCGTTTAAAGTAGCTTGGACTAAGTTCTTTATCTTCACTTTAAGAGAAAAATTAAAGGTGATAAAGAAATAAAATCTGAAACAAAGCAGGGTCAATGACATTAATTTCGATTGAAATATAATTTCCTTACAAGATATTCTATTTATTTCCAAGCGGTTTTATTTATTCATGTTTCATTTAGAAATTCCTCTAAAAAATGTAAAGTGGAGTCGATGTATATTCAAATATGATCGAAAAAGTTTTGTATGCCAATGTTTTATAATAATACCAATTAAATATTTATTTTCTCAATGATATTCGCACCGAATATTAAAAATAAATATGAAGTAAATTATGAGAGAATGAATGTCTAAACTTGAATGTTTGAAATGCGGTCACCAAGCATGTTTAAACAAAAATAATAATAACCATAATTCATTTATAGCATTATGTTTTCACAAACTAAAAAAAAACCTGAATTATACTAATTTTGTTGTTTCTATCCAAAAATTATTTATATGCAAGTAGCCATGCATTAAGCTTTAAGTTAATTCTAAATCAAATCCATTTCATGCAATTTAAAAAAAAATTAGCAAAAAATAGGAAAGTTCTATTCTTTTCTCGAATAATTCTTTAATTTTCTTTATGATAGGAAATATTATACATTAACAAATTATAGCATCTACTCCTTTCTTTCATTTGTAATCAGGTTATGAATTTTTGCATGTGATAATAATAATAATAATAATAAACACCAGCGAGAGGGAGATCCCCAAAATTATTCGCGTACTCCCCAATAAAAACCTCATCAAACTGCCCCCCTCGCATAACATTATAGAGATTGGATATAGCAGTGAATGTCTTGTATGACATTGGTGAACAAAAGTTACGTAAATTTATCATTTTTACTGAATTTATTGTGCGAATATGTAATTTAAAAGCCCTTTTCCGACTGATTGAAACAAATATTTGACAGCAAACGAGAGCTGTAGTTACACGATTAGATACAAGATTTCATTGGTTTGACAATGGCGTTGTGAGTCAGTAATTGACGTTCAAGTGAAAGTACAAACCGACTGATTTAGTTCAAAATGTGATAAAAATTTTCATTTTAGGTAATATGCGTCCGTATCAAATTTTATCTATCTACTTTTTACGTTTTATAGATATTAAATTCAATTACACGCGAATATCAGCCAATCAGACTTCATCTCAATGTATTCGTTCAAAATTTGATAGAAGTTTACAAATTTGGCATAGCATCCTTATACTAAATTTTTTCCGGTGTCATTCAAATCGGTCTTGAGTTATCGTATTTACAGACATATTGACAAATATAATACCAATATTGTTCTTTTCTAACCTAGATAGCTCTGAAATGTCAAGATTCTTAAAATTTCCTATTCGAATTTTTTTGAAGATTACATACTTCGGAACATGTAAGTTCGGATTGTGATTTTTATTCAAGTGATTTTATTGTGCAGAAAATAAATGAGCGTTACGTAAGTAAAGATTAAAAGAAAATCTTTTTATACATCTGTGCCATCTATAACCAATGTGTACAACCAAAAGGTTCAAAAGAATCAAAATGAAAGTAGGATCCTGAAAAGTCTTTTCTTCTTTCTTAGTTTCCGACCGATTAATTTGTTTCTCCTTAATAGATCTTAAACGCCTTTAGGTTTAATTAATTGTTCAAAGTTATTTTAATGAAACAAAATAAATTTGGTATGACTTCTGAATAAATCAAATCATTAAACAATTACAAGAAATTGTTCAGAACGCAGTGGTATTGTTATGGATGCGTTAAAAACAAACATTTAATAGATACAAAAGTTTTCACTTATGTTATACATTTTTCTTCAAGTTAGTTCATCAGTTTACAATATATTTCGTAAAATAACTACATAAATACATTTTTGTCAACATATAATTAGAAAAATTTGCTCAAAAGCAGATAATGAATTCGAAGATTTCAAACATTAATAACGAAACCTTCATTCTATTTTAACATTCATATTTAACAAATGTACAAAATTTTTATTGATATTTTTTTGAATTACACACTACCAAATCGCGAACCACTTGTTATAGTGGAAACATTGCAATAATGATTAAAGCTCAGACTACAACTTGTGAAGCGTATTCGGTGTGATGGAGTTGACAGCCACATTGCTATTTTATTGAAAACTATTCATCTTTCTATATGGTGGGAACCTGGCTCTTCATATAGCCCGAAACATTCTGTAAATTCATAAAACAATTCCTTTTGACAAATCTTATTATTCATTATCGTCTTTGTTAAGGAATAAATGTCATGTTTGATCTTAACATCAACTAATTGCCAAAACTACCAATTTCGAATGAAGAGCTATGAAAATATTTTAGGCTAAACTGAGCTTTAAAAGTCTGTTTTGTCGAAATAATCAAATAATTAGTAATTATAAGAAATACAGAAAGAAAAGGACTGTTTTTATATTTACCCTAAAATGGTAAACAAAATTTACAAAATGTTTATTACTGCAACATTAAGTTCTCTTCTACTATCAGAAAATAAGGTAACAATTAGTGATTGCAATACCGGTATACCGGGATACCGAATACCGGTATTTTGAGCCATTTGTACAATTTTGTAATACCGGTATTCACAAGTTTAAATACCATTTTTTTGGTATTTACTAGAAATTTGTCTCCACTATATGTTCAGGGGTCACGAACATAGAAAAATAGTATACGTTTTTGTTTCTATGTCTCTCTAACGGGCGAAATTAATTTGCTAATTAAGGGCTTAATTAATTGCTTAAATCTAAATTAGCGAAACCTGGATTATCCCTGAAAGAAGATTTTGTATCCATAACGACTGATGGAGCAACAGTTATGAAAAAGTTGGAAAGTTGATTGGTGCAAATAAGCAATTGTGTTATGCACATGGAATTCAATTAGGAGTAATAGATGTATTGTACCAAAAAAATAAAGAACAGAAGAATCCAAATACTGTGGATATAGAAACTTCGGATTCCAACTTTGAAGAGAGTAAGAGAGAGTGATATTGACAATGAGGATAATGACAATGTAATTGCTGAAGAAGATATTGCTAATGAGGATGAAATATTAACCTATCAAGAATTGCTTCCTATAATTCATAAAGTTCGAAAAATTGTTAATATATTTAAACGTTCCCTATAAAAAAGGATATATTATTAAAATATATACTAACTGAAAATAAAACCGAATATATTTTAATATTAGATTCTAAAACACGTTGGAACAGTTTACTCCTAATGATGAAACTGATTTCGAAACTGAGAAATCCAATCCAAAAAGCAATAATCGACTTAAACCTGTAAATTAATTTTTCAGATAGTGAATTTGACTTAATATCCAGAACTATGTCAGCTCTACTTCCAATAAAACTGACTATTGAGGCTGATAATTCTTATTAACAGCTAATTGAGGCATATAATTCTTATTAACAGCTAATTCAACAATAAATTTCATGTTGCAGTCATGAAAGAACAGCACACATCACTATCTGAAGAATTATATATTACATTGAAAAATCGCACAGAAGAAAGGTATACCGAAATAGAAAATGTCTTATGGTATTTACATAATTATAATGATTTTAAAAATGAAAATGAAAAAGAAGAAAAGAAAATAACCAATTCAAATCTCATTAAGTTTAGAGAAAATTTTCTTAAAATATTTAACCCTCAAACCTATCCACACTCAGAAGAATTCGGTTCAGTTATCGAAGATTATGATGACACTAATGTCGATAGTGAATAGGAATTATCTCTTGAACAAAATTTAGAATTAGTGATAAATAAAAAAAATGCAACGAACCAAAATACAATACAGAATTCATCTATATCCAAAACCATCCGACGAGAAATCGATTTATTTGAAGATGAGGGATTTAGAGGTAAATACTTGGAAAAAGTATATCGAGCATTGCTAACAGTACCACCAACTAGCGTAGATGCCGAAAGAGCGTTTTCGACAGCTGGTAATTTTTGCACAAAATTACGTTCCATGCTTCATGACAGTACAATTGATGCATTATGTTTTTTAAAATCACATTTCAAAGATTTTTAGTGGTACCACAGACTGAATATTGATATTTACACTTTTTTGTGATTTAAATAAATAAGATGTTCCTTTACTTTTTGTGATTCTTTATATACTGTTATAATTTATAAGTTACATATTATTTTTTTGTGATATTTACACTCTCTAATAAAACTGGCAAATAAATCAAACAAAGAAACACCTGTGTTTTCTTTCTTTTTCTAAAATTTCTAATACCGGCATTAAAACTGGTATCCCGGTATTAATATCTAAATAATACCGAATACCAGTATTGAAATTTTGGTCCGATATTGCAATCCCTAGTTACAATAGATTCACCTTTCTTGTCAAAAATGTGGAGTAGCAAGAAATACCGCCAAAATTCTATAAATATAACCTCTTTATATTTTTATAATTCAGTGAACTTTAGATTCAGCTAGCAATATGTGAGCAGAAAAGAAGTATAAAAGGGAAAAAGTATAAAATTGTGATAAGAACATTTTCTAAACATCAATATCTAGCTTTTTTTTTCAGTATATTTCGGGCAATTCTCCTGCAAATCAACTGTCTTACTATTTATGCAAGATTAGGAATTCCTTTTATGCTCAAAAGCAAATGGACTTGTGACAAGATTCGTTCGAAATTTCATGAATAAATGTCTATAATTATCTTTTAAACAGTAGGTAGAAGACCATCTGATGAGGCTGTAACAGCAATCATTTCGTTAATTGAAATGCTACATAAATACTGGATTCAAAGAATATGCGGGTTTAAGTGGATTGAAAAACTATTGATTTTGAAAAAAAGTTGCTCTTTCAAATTGCGCTAGATTGCAAAAGTAGTCTATTGATTTTTTCACCAAATTTTTTCACTGTTTCTTCATTTCTCGCAATAGCCACGAGAATTTATTTGAGTCCACATTATTCCATATAATTTGGGTTGCAGTTATCTTTAATATATTTTTAGTTAATTAAAGTATATTTTTCGATTAGTCATCGATCTAACTATCCAAAAATAATCTAGCTGTACAAATTTTGTGTAGTAATTAGAAATTGGCAGTTTTGGCGAAAAGTAAAGATAATGTACAAATTTTAAAAAAAAATTTAGAGATGATATTGTAATTGTGGATAATTTTTGATACCTTGTAGCATTATTTAAGATAAATTTAATTTTACTATCCATCATAATACACACTCATGACATAAAATGATTTTTATTCTGGCAAGTAAGCGTAGCTATATGGAAAAAGTATTTTTTATATAACATCTCGTTTATTGCCTCTTAGCATATAAAATAGTTTTGCTCTCACTAGAAAATCTTTGGCTTTAAGATTTCATTATACCTGAATTTTCACTTGCTTCTCTTATTTGAGAAGCGCCAACCAGGGCCAACAGTATGTCTTAGCTACTCACGCATCATATTCGCTTGCACAACACCTTTTTACAGGGGAGGGGGCATATTCTCACAGATAGAACAGATGAAGAACAACCATGTCCGAACCGGGACTCAAACCCAGGACGCCCATATAACGGAGAAAATGCACTACCCCTATGAAGTGCGTTTGTATAAATTTTTTAAAACATGAAATAGGCAGAAATTAGAAAAGAACAATGATGTTCTTTATCTTATCTTATCATCATCATCATCTTTTATATCTTTCTAACATCGTGCTTTATTATTACTATTTCACGCTTCATATAGTTTGTGAAAATCGACACATCCAATTTGAAATTTACTTAATTTTTACTTAAAGTGTAAAAGCTGTTTGATTTTTTTTCTCTCTTATAATTTTATTCAGTTATTTTCAAATAAAATGGATTTGACATGTTTATTAAATTGCACGAGAGTTACCAAAATTTTATTTTTATACACTTTTATTTATTTAGGCTTTTTTAACATTAGCAAAGTCTGCATAAATTTTCGACCCTCTTCTTTGACCTGTGTATTAGAAATCTGAAGTTTTGTATAATTGTAAGTTCCTGATAGAATTGCAATATCTTAATATTTTCAAAAGTTAATAGCATTTAATTTTTAAACCAATTTTACGAAAAATTTGACAAAAACTCGTTTACCTGATTTTTTTTCGAAAATATTAGCACCAAAATAATGTCATAAAAACGTGATGTGTTAAAAATAATGATGTATTGTTACATGAATTGCTTCTCATTGAACTCGAGTATAGTTTTCAACGAACTATTTCCCATATTGATAAAATTTCAAAATTTCATGTGTTTTTGATGATAAAACAAAATTTTTACATTTTACTCTGAAGGTAATTGCTAAAATTAATGAAATATCCATTTAATCCGAATTGCGATAGCCCACAGTATAGTAGATCAAAAATGTTTTTTTAATTTTTCACCACATTTATAATCATGAATAATATAATAAAGATTAAAAAATAATTATTTAAGATTTTCAATTTTGAGCGTTTTTATTTGTCGGAGGAGGGTAATTTATACTCATTTTTGAAGTTCTTTGTTGATTTTCATCTGGATAGATGCATTTTCTAGTTATTCATTTCCCTCTTCTCATTTTGTCAGTATTATTTTAATAAATTAGCTTATATAGGTAATTTAATTTTACGGATTTTATTGGTTGCTATAAAATTTATTATTACGTTGAGAATAGGTTTTCTTAAAAAATGCATACATTTCCTCCTCGATCTTCCATCTCACCTCTGTTTTGAGAATTTAGAGTATTTAGCAACGCATTTTGTGCATAATAAAATCAAAGTGGCTGCGCTTTCTGGCACATGCTCAAAAACATAGAGGTTTTCCGTATCTGAGAATAGACAATAGGTACATAATTTTTTTGTATGAAAGAACATTATATGTATTTATTAAATCTTTATTAAATATTCTTCTTCCTCCTCTAACGAAATTTGAGAGAATGAACGAAATTATGATTTATTTCCAGTTTTTTGGAGTTCCCAAATTTTATATATATATATATATATATATATATATATATATATATATATATATATATATATATATATATATATATGTGTGTGTGTGTGTGTGTGTGTGTGTGTGTGTGTGTGTGTTTTAATGATAATTTAATATTTTAATTGCCAGTTAATCAATTATATTAATTAAATTTCCATTTAATACGGATGACGATACCTGATGATGAATTTGAACAATATATTCAGCAAAAATAAGGATCGGAAAGTCGCAGTAATTAACAAAAATGGAATGTTGAGCACTAATGAAAACGCTTTTAATTGTTATATTAAATTTGTAATTCTAAGCTAATACCTACCAAATTTTCCCAAATGTTCATTGAAAATTAAGAGTTCACAATTTTGTTTTTCGATTTAGTTGAGACATTTGCAAGATGTTAGTCTTCAAATGAGAGAAAAGACAGTGGAATTTTGACCTTAAAGAAACTTCAATAGCTTTAGATTCCTTATAATACTTGAATATGTGTGAGAAAATTTTTCTACAAATTGTAGTATCATTATTACATATTCAGAACTTCTGATTAGTTTTAAATGATTACCCAAAGCACAGGTAGAAATGTATCCGAAATTATTCGATAGATATAATAAAATTAATTTTTTGACTGAATAGACTATTTCATATTTCTATTTCCAATATGAAATTTCTTATGATTAATTTTTGATTGCTCAGTTTCATTATCAATTTTTTTATATTTCCGATAATAAAAAAATATTCAGATGTTATTATCAATTTTTTTTTATCTGAAAATAAAAGTAATGATTGTAAATGGATTAGGTTCCTAAAATGAGTTAATTCAGCAAACCATTCTAAAATATAATGTTTTCATCGATGGGAAAAGTTCAGAATTTTTTTTGCTTTAATATAGACAAAAAAAAAGGCAAAATTCAATTTTTTTTAACGTTCTTTGATTAGCCAAATCTAAAATTATTTATTAACATTTATTGATAAAACAATTGAGAAATAATTATAAAAACAGACAGAGACATATTTTTAATTATATTTATTTTTTGCACTTTTTGTACTTAAATGAGCACTTAGAAATACACAGAGAAGTTTTGATTAATTATTTTAATCAAAAATATTTTTAAACTTAATCATTGCACTCATATTGCAATTTTATCATCTCTATGTTCTTTGTCAGTCGTGAAATCGGTGCTTCTAATTTAATCCTAAAAAGTTATTAGCAACGCTGGCAGCATCATCGAATACATCTGCAAAATGAGAAATTGTTAAACATCAGAATCTTAGATTATACGATTTTTTTTACAGATAATTGTTGTGTTTTTCTTTTAATGCTAATTCAGGCACATTACATAATAATCATATTCGCTTACTTGATACAAAGTTAAGTAAAAGTAATAATTAATCATTTGGGTAACCAAAATTACTGAATTATGATCAACGGTAGTCGGTTTAAAATATAAATTTTATTCGTAAATTCATGAATATCTTACATTGAGCGTACACTAATATTAAAAAATGGAAACATTATTTGTTTGTTTGTTAGCTCAAATTTCTAGTTTTTATTTCAATTAATCCAGAATAAATCAAATAAAAGAAAAAGAAAATTATTAAGCTTCAGTTTTTTTCAATATTTTTTTTATGCAATAAAGAATATTTAATTAATGGAAGCGTGTTTAATGCTCTTTTAAGTAATGCGCTATTTGCATTAAGCAATGCGCCATTTGCATTGCTTAAAAGCAAATATCTCTTATATGTGCGTTACATATTAGCATCATATTCTGGAGAACATGTTGACACTACTTTAGCTAAATGCCTTATTACAAAACTGATGAATTAGAGATGATAAAGGATACTTTTCATTGTGTTACATGATTACTATTACGCTTAATATTTCTACATTTTTTTGTTTACCGCGTTTGTAAAATATAACAAGTTTAACAAATTAGAATAGGGAATTAAAAAAATGAAACAACTTTAAATATCTCATAGTGCTAGCAATAATATTCATTGAAAACGATGGAAGTATCGAGCCATATGGAAAAAAATATAGCAAAATCTTTGCTAAAATTCGAGACATAAAAGACAGTCATTGCATTCACCAAACTAATTTCGTGTGATTCCAATCACATAAAAGTAGTCTGATGAAAAGAAGTCTTATATCGTCATTTCCAGCGTAGAGCAGAAAATGATGATAGAAAACTGTAACTGTGCTTATATAAAAAATAATTTGAGTATGAAAACCTGCAATTTTCAGTTTATATATGACGTTCAATTGGAGTAGACTGCAGGAACTTGATTCTTTCTCCAGAATTTCAAGAAGCATTTCAATTCCACTTTACAACGAAATGAGGAAAGAATAAACTATATGAATTTTTATATTTAAATTGTAAAGTGATACTTAAAGATATATCCTAAAACCTTCATAGTAATGCTAAAAAATCCGTAATCAGAAGAATAATGGAAAACATGCATTCTGAGAGTGCATTCTTTCATTACAAATTTAATTTGCTCAAGTGTTACTATTTCCAAAGGACTGAAATATTTATAGTTAAGTAGAAGCTAGAAACATGTCATGTTGCAACTACGTATGAAAAGACTAACATATAACTTTTTATCTTCAGTTTGATTAAAGATACGATTTAAGAAGTGACCAAATTGCTTTCAAAAGCTATTTCCATTTGTGCAATGGCTAATTAAAGAAAGAAAAGTGCTCTTTATCACAAATCGGAACTCTTATCTGCTGTAGTAAGTTTGTTGACAATTTAGTTGTATATTCTTAGAGATTACTCTATGCATGAACTCGAAAATAAGCATAATATTAATGAAAGCAAGATTCAATGATTATATTTTCTTCATTAATAAGTAAATAATCTCGAATCTTTCTTTTATCTCCATTTATCTTATTATAGTTGCCAAATTATATTTCATCCCTCGGTAATTATGGCAACATCTCGCTTAGGTTCTCGAAGTTATGAAATCACTTATGCCCATCATTAAGAAATGTGGACAATCACTTTACTTTTATATCATCTTTGATGATACTTTCTGAGTTACATAGCAATGCTATGAAGAAAAGAAATTTCAGAAATTCTGCCTTCCTTTTAAATGTTATGTCCGTGCGTCGAATTTAAATCCGTTCAAATTCTTCTCTGGAACTTGGTATTTTCATATTTAAAATATGTTAAGGAACACGAAAACCCGACGAATTGTACTGATATTAATCGAAGTTTTTAAATCCTTTTAACACAATGCGGGAGCAATGATAAAATTAGCATAATGCTATAGCATTATTATTCGTTACTTTTATCATTTAAATATTTGGATGACCCAAGAGCATCAAACGATGAGGTGATGATACAAAATGATTCTTTGCAACATTTTTGAATTGCCATCATATCTGTTAACACAACTCTGTTTGCAATATCTGTTTGCTCAAATTTGTTGACGATTTATATTGATTATTACAATGTCTCAACTTAACTACGCTACAGCGCTATTGGAAACGTTATTTATTAAACTGCGGTTTCTCAATTATAGAATTACTTTGAATTTTTTTTTTTTGTCACTGAATCAAATAGTTATAAAATCATTTTACAGTCATCTAAGGCATATGCTTATAGAATGCCTTAGTGTGTCTTTAAATCCTTATAACAAAATGCGAGATGAAGGGTTAAATTTGCATAATGCTACTGTATGACACTTTAGTCATTTGCAAGTTGGAAAAATTTGAGAACAGAAAAGGTTGGTTCCCAGATTAGATGATCTGTGAATGCATCTAATGGCTTACTCGGAAGAAAATTTAATTTTAAACATAATTTATAAAAAATGTAATTCGTCTCTAACAATTTTGCAGGTATAAAATAAAAAAAAAACTTATTAAAATTCAGGAAGACACCAGTATTAATAGCAAATGTATTACAGACGCAAAGAGAAATTTCAAGAAATTTAGTTCATTATTTCTTTTTTTTACTTATGATTTTAGCATTTAGTATTTTAGTATGTATTTAATATTTTTTATTAATAATGAAATCGTCTTTCTCGTTATATATATTTTAATTTTTAATATATATATATATATATATATATATATATATATATATATATATATATATATATATATATATATATATATATATATATATATATATATATATATATATAATTGAATACTTACTGCCATCGTCAGCTGAAAAAGGAAAAAAATAATCACATGTTGTAGATATCTATGAGATTTATTTAATAATCCAAACACCAAAGAAATGTAAAAATATGTCATAGCAAACTTCAGTATGGTTAAAACATTCTCATCCTTCATTTTCTCATAGATATATCACAGGAATTAGAATGTTTTCTGCTTTCATGATTCATGAAATATTTTAATAAAAATATATTAAACAAATTAGACATAAAAATTAACATCTCTAATTTTAATTAATAATTCCCTAAAGACCTAAATCTCTCAAAAATGAAAAATTTTATATCGGATTTAATATAGAATAATATCTAAAAACTACTTGCAGATATTTTATATAAAAATTATGAATTGTGATTAAGAAGGGTTATAAGAAATATTACAGTCTATCAGAAATGCAGTTATTATTAGATTATTAAAATAGTATATTCATCTGTTTTTCAGAAATAGAAAAAGCATTTTTATATTGCTATGTTAAATTTTGGTAACCTATAAAAATTATGACTGACATTAGAATGTATTAACATATTAACAGCTTATCTATAAACAAATTGCGACAAATTCTTACGTTTAGCTGTAATTAAAAAAAAAATAGGTTAGGAAATAATGTTACGTATACTTTTTAATATATTTGAATATAATTAAATGATGATACACATATTATATTTAAAACTAGTTCTAAGAAATAATTTTTTACGAGACTAGAATTTTCCAACGAAAAATATAAAAAAATATTATTTTCGAATAATAACACTTGAGAATACACGAAAATACACACAGTATACGTATAAAAATTAATGTAATTTTTAATTATTTTAAAATTTATTTCTACATTTTATGCAGAAAAATAAAATAGCGACCCCCAATTTTTGGCTATAGAGATCTAAAGATTTCATTGAAATATCTTCTCATTCTTAGAAAAATACTTAAAAAATTATTTTATTATTCAATGTGAATTCTAATGAAAATTGTACGGTATTAAAATTGTTAGTAAATATGGGACATTTCAGCTGTAATAAAAATAAACAATAGGTTTAGAATTTTTCGATAGTATCTATATGTGCTTTATTTTTTCTCCCTTCAAATGACATTTAGTATAGATTTTCAAAGCTGATGTGATATAGTTTTATAAATAAATCATGGTTTTAAAATCTGATCAGTTCACGAATTCAACGATAATAAATACAAATTTATCAAGAAAGTACACTGAACAAGGATTTAATTTTTTTTATACATATAGATCAGTCATTATATATATAGATCAGGAAGTATATATAATCGAATAAATGATAAACATCTACTTTGGAAATGTAGAAGAGATATTTCAATACATATTTTACAGTCATTAACCAAGAACAAATGTCGACATTTGAAGTGGCACACCACTTACGTGTACTATTTTGAGGACTTTTTACTTCTTGTTTATGAGCAGTAAATAACATAAATACCATGATATACTAAGTTACCACTTTTTTAGATCTTAGCATCAGCTTTATGTATTACGTTTACTTTGGTACATATAGCTTGCTAATATCTTTTATTTCAGGTCTGAAAAATGATTAATAATCAAGGTCTTCTTAAATGAATAACATTTGGAAGGCTATTAAAAGAAAACAAAGCAAACTGCAACTTTGATTTCAGCAGAAATCATTAATATCGTTTGGATACTTAAATTTGACACAGTTATAAGTGTTGAATGTGAGCCTTTCTAGAAATGATATCAAGGCGATATATTACTTATGCCGCACTTTCTTTTGTATCTTTGGTATGCAGCTTTAGAAAGATTGCATATATGCTTGTATGGCGCTTTTTTCTACTAAATCAACAACAACAAACATAAAGTCTTGTTCTAACGCTACCAAGTGACATTCACAAAAGATACGTTCATATGCAGCCATTCAAAACGAATGTTGTTAAGCAGTATGAGATGAGTTATCGTACCACTTCGATACCTTTCATATATTTGGAAGCGCTGTCAAAGAACATTGATATTTTTTTATATTTAAATCTGTAACTATTAGTTTTAAGTTTCTATTAACAAAATGGTTGTATTTTGTTTTACTTTCATTTAATAATTCTAATAATTTGAGATATTTGTTTATGAACGCATTAAATATTGCTCTATTGCTCTTAAATAGAATAGTTTTTGCTTTATTGGAAAATCTATAATTTCTATAATGCATATTTTTGCTAAAAAGTAGGCTAGATATTCAAATTTCTATTGTAAAATAAAGATAATTTACAAAATCTTTATAAAAGTAGAATAAAATGAAATCCAAATAAATATAAAATTGTCTCCTCAGTTCTTTAAAATTATAAAAAAAGGCGCTTTAAGTTCATGTAACAGTAATATGAAGATTGATAAAATAATTAAAAAAGAAGTATTATTATAATTAATGATTGCTAAGAGTTTCATATTTTTAGACCCTCACTCAAAACCTTGGTTAGAAGAGTTATAACATCTCATTAAAATGTTGCATGCATTTACTCGCATACATGTTGAAGTATCGAATCTAGAAATTGCAAAATTCTGATTTTGATTCCATATTAGTGCAATATACAGTGGTGGCCAAAAGTGTGGACATTTTTTGAAAGTTTCATGTTTTTCAACTGTGCGTGCTTGTAGAATATATTAATTTTCACTTAAATACAAATGTTTATATATCAAATTGAAGGTAATATAAAGTAGAATTTAATAACAAAAACAGTATTACAATATCTGTATTACAAAAAAAAAAGCTACGCTCATTTTAGTAAGATCTATCTTAGATTTGCATTTTTTTTAAAGTGATACTTACACAATCAACACTTAGTAGGATAACCCTTATTTTTTAAGACAGCTTCACAGCGTCTTTTCATGGAGTGAACGAATGTTTGGAGTTCATATTTCGTAATCACATGGTGCCAAGAATCAATTATAGATTCAATAAGTTGTCTTTTATTGGATGGACGTTTTTTTCGTACAAGAATTTTCAAACGTCGCCACAAATTTTCAACTGGATTGAGATCAGGGCTGTTCCCTGCCCATGGTAATACATCTAGGCCTTTATTTTGAAACCATGCTTTCCATACTTTTGCTGTGTGGCATAGAGATTAATCCTGCTGAAAAATAAATGGTGCTTTGTTGGGGAAGAAATCCCTGATGGAAGGTATCAATTTTGGTTCCAGAACAGTTTCGATGTATTTTTTGGCATTCAGGATGCCACCAATCACTTGAATTCGGCCCACACCATCTGCAGACATACATGCTCAAATCATGGTATTTGTTGTTGTTTTTATAGTTGCTTCAATCAGGATGAAGAACTTCACCTACTTTACGTCTCACGTATTTTCTACCATCATTACCAAAGAACGATATTTTAGTCTCATCGCTCCAGATTACTTGCTTCCATTGATTTTCTGACCATTTAATGTGTTCTTTTGCCCACTTAACTCGTTTTTTGCGTTGCTTTTGATTTAAATATGGTTTTTTTTCCTTGGAATTCTAGCTTGTAGTCCAAATCCTGATAACATTCTTCTTATTGTTCTTGAACTTACTGCAATACCCGCTGCATTCATTTCACATCTAATGGCATCTAATGAAATTTTTCTATCTTGAAGGCATAGCCGTTTAATTTTTCTATCGGCAGTAGCACTTGTGCATTTTTTCGGCCTAATTTGGCCTTATTTTCCACTGATTTCGTTTTTTCATAACTTAAACAGAACTTTCGTACACCAGAACAAATCACTGAACCACCAACTTGTCTTGCAATTTCAGCATAAGAGAGGCCATTTTCTCTCAATATGACAACTCGGCTTCGTTTTGTAGATGTCCAATCAGTTCTTCTTGTTGGTGACATTGTTTAAAACTAGTTTAATTAAAAAAAAGACTTAAAATATTCAAAAACAGCAATACTCTATTTAATTGTACTGGTATGCATCATTCCGCAAAATATTTCCACAACAATAACTCTTTTACCATCCAAATAACCTAAACTATAGTAACAGACATTTGATGGGTCCTCAGAACAGTGTTTGTGATCGGCTAGTACGCTTTTATTACAAAACACGTCATTATTCAAAACGATTCGTGTTTGTTTGTTCTACTAAAATGAGCGTAACTTTTTTTTAATACAGATATTGTAATACTGTTTTTGTTATAAATTTTACATTAAATTACCTTCAATTTGATATATAAACATTTGTATTTAAGTGAAAATTAATACATTCTACAAGCACGCAAAGTTTAAAAATATAAAACTTTCAAAAAATGTCCACACTTTTGGCAACCACTGTAACTGCTGTTAACTCGTTCGTATCACAATATAACTCTTTCATAAATATGTATTCAATTTGAAGAAAAAGGTTTATTTCATTTGAGAAAACTCTTTGAAAGCTTTAGACATTAACTGAAATGGAATACATTATTGTGAAACTGTTTCACGCAAGCAACAAAAATTGCCATAAATGTTAAGTATAAAAAAATTCTGATATTTGTGTATAATTAATATAGTGATTTTCAAATCAAATTTATTAGGTTAAAGGATAATTATGCATATAAAAAATGGGATAAAACATTGATTCAAATACTATTTGCAAAGAAATTTATATCATCATAATTAGAATTCATTTCTTCAAACACATCATGAAAATAACAGCCCTCAAGTATAATTTAAACTTGTGTTTAATATACTGAGATTGATATAAAGGATCATCTTCTTACCTAAAGCTGCAAGATAAAAGAAGTAGATCATTAGTAAAAGGGCTTTAATACAGAAATAACAATGGATACAGAAATAACTAAGATCAATATCAAAATTTACTGTGAAATTCAAAAGAAACTTTTCGCACATTTATGATATTATTTAGAATCTAAATGTTCAGCAAAGGAGAGAAAGAAATCTGAAACATTTCAAAAAGTAGAATGAGCTTTCAATATAATGTAAATCATATACATGAAAAAAAAATGGATTTGTCAAATTATTAATAAAGACAAATTTTAAAAAAAACCAAATGCCAAGTAAAAAATTTAAATACATTTTTTTTTCAGGAAAATTATTTTTAAGTAATTTGCTCTGTGAACGTAATCGTTATCGAATCTTTTAGAATTATAAATCATGCATAAAGAAATATAGTAGAAAAATATTTTTGAAATTCATGTTCTTCACTAAAATGATAGTTTTTCAGAAAAACAAAAAACAAAACAGATTTATGAACTTATTCATGGCTTATGTGCAAAAATTGCTCAGAAGCAAAATCTCAGAAAAAATATCAACCACAGAAGCTGAATGTGTTTTAGTATTCAATATTATCTATTCTTTATTTCAACTTTTTTTTTTTTACTTCTTAAGTCTGGTCTTTTATTTTGACAATACTAAGTTGCTTAGTTGAAAGTTGATTTTAAATTTATGCCTTTACAAATAATTTGGCAATTATTCTTTATTTTTTCTATAATCTTCGCAATATTAACACATTTTTTTGAATTTCACAGATTTCCCTTCCTTTGCTTTAATTCTTGTTTGCTTGAAGAGAATGAGGATGTGGCATTTTGTGTATAAGACATTGCCGAATAGATAAATAAGTTGACAGATTCTTTGAGGAATGATGGTGTATTCTCAGGATCAGGTATATTCTCATTGAAGACTTGATGAACTTCACTCTCAAATCTCCCCTCCCAGGAATCACCTCAGATATAGGGATAAGAAGCTTTCGGTGTGATGGTTGATTTCCGCCACTCTTATGGGTACAGAAATGGTAAGTGGTAGAGGCATCTGCTTTATACAGGAGAAGTTGTACCGTGGCCGGTCATGGCTCATAAGATTCAAACTTAGTCCCTGCGTATGCTGTTGGGGCGTATGATCATTCAGGTTTATCCATGTGCTTTTAGTTGGGTCAGAGTAGCTGTTTATGGTTCACTCTAAAGATTTTGAGTATACGATTTTTGTAATGGAGCCAATTTTGAGCTTATAGTATTTGAATCGCAGTTGGTGGTGATCTAGTCATTTAGTTTCTCCATATGTATTCAAGCATAAGGGGAAGGAGATAATCTAATGGAAACACTCATTCTTTGGACAAATACATTGTTTGTCTTGCGAGAAGTGTTTTTGAGGGGAATTCTAGTTGCAACAACAGGGCGAAAAACGATATAAAACATTATACGTCAAATATAGGGATAAGAAGCTTTCGGTTTAATGCTTGGTTTCTGTCCCTCTAACGGGTACAGGAGTGATATGAGCTGAGCTGAAGTGCTTTATACTGAAGTTGTACCGTGGCCGGTCATGGCTCATAGGATTCAACCTTAGTCACTGCATATGCTGTCGTGGTGTACGGTAATAGAAATTTATCCGTGGGCCTTTCAGTGGGTCAGAGTAGCTGTTTATGGTTCACTCCAAAGGACCTGAGTATACAACCTTTGTAATGGAGCCAATTTTGAGTTTATAGCATTTGTATGAATGCTGGTGGCGATATAGCAATTTAGTTTCTCCACATGTTTTCATGAATAAGGGGAAAGAGATAATCTACTGGAAACACTCATTCTTTGGACAAATACATTGTTTGTCTTGCGGGAAGTTTTTTTTTGTGGAATTCTATTTGCAAAAAGGGGCAAAAAATGATATAAAACATTATTTTCAAAATTAATAGAAATTTTATAAAGTCAAAACAAGACAGTAAAATTAAATATCTTTAAGCAGAAATTTTGTGGCAATAATGATGTTTTATGAAAAATCAATAAGAAAATCTATTACATCTGAGGCTATGATTTTGCTTTTTGATCATTTGAATTTTGTAAATTTATGCGTTTTCTAGAGATACCTTAAGAGCATTTTTCTTCTGTACAATTTTGCAAATTATCAAAAAAAAAGTGCCAATTTTAATTAAAATATGTCTAATAGCCATATAGCATTAAAACAAATTTCAGTCTATAATTTGTAATGTTGTCAAATATAAAACCATGTTTGTATATAATAAATATTCATTTTTAAAACAACAAAATTCTTAGTAGTAGCTTTTAATTCAAGAGAGATTTGCCAATATTTAACATGATTTAAAAACAATTATATGAATTGATTCATAATGTCCCTAATATGTCTCTATAATTTTTTTCTTAGACTTAATTGCCAAAATGAGGAAAATGGAAGAGGCTCTTAGAATTACTTTTCAGGATCCTCCTTTCTAGAGTTACTTTAAGAGCATTTTTCTTCTGTATAGTTTAGTGAATTATCAAAAATATCCTAATTTTAATAAAGATATATCCAATAGCAATATTTCAATAAAACACATTTCAATAGACAGTTTGTCTTCAAGTAGATAGGCCAACATTGAGACGAATAAAAATCTGAATATAAAACTCAATAAAAGGTAAATCATTTAACTGAACATTATAAATTAAAAAGACACTTACCCAATCCCAAAAGGGCGGCAAAAGCCAAAGCATTCAAAACTTGGGAGAGCATTATAAAGACTTGTAGTCTGCTAAAGCACTTGAACTGATTTGGGGACTCTAGCCCTCAAATATATATATGCTCGAAATGAATCACAAACTGTTTGAAAGAGTAATAAAATGAACAAATTAATTGGGATGATTCTTTTGTTGATCTATCATCATTTGTAATCTGATTATAGCAATAAATTCTGTCTTAGGACAACTAATGATGTCACTTTTAATCATATAAAATCCAGTTATGATTCTATAAAAAAATATTTTTTGCTTTCCTTTGTTCTAAGAAGCTTTTTTAATGTTTTTGGAGGTATTTTTTATCAAATATTGTATTGTTGGAAAAGCTTGCCAAATTATCTTTAATTGGCAGTTTTGCTACAAGCAAGCTGATATTGATCTTATCGCAAGATCCTTCAATTGGATTCTTAGAAGTAAAATAAAAATTCAAATAAAGTTGAGTGCACACTAGGATTATGGCTTAATTACCGAACAAGTATTATGCTATTCAATTTAAAATACATAGATTTATTAAGAATTTTGAATAAAAGAAAGTTTTGCATTAGAAACCTTATGGAATTTCCTTTTTGTATATTATATGTTTCGAATCAATATTATTATTTTGAGAAACTGCAAAGAATTTTTATATGAAGCTACATGAATTTTTGTTAAGGAATATAAATATTGAATTCTTAATATGCTTATACTTTACTTCATTTACACTTAAACTTTACACTTGCTTCACATTCTTTTCATATCTAACATTTTTATTTTAGTATTTTTTTTTATTATTTCAGATTTTTTATTGTCTACATTTTTGAGAAAAATGCAAGAAAACATTTGATAATATAATAACTATTTTGTATTACTATTCGTGAATCTGAATGGCTTTGACTATTAAATTGAGTAAGTTACTGAGTTTATTTTGGTCCTATCATATTATTTGGAAATTTTTTTATTCTGATACCAACTTAAGCATTTTTAATTTTTTAACAATAAATGGAGGTCTAATAAGAGATTGATTTTGATTTTAATTCAAGTTGCTTACTCAAACATAGATATTAAGCAGATTTGACATTTATGAATTATACAATTATAATTATTCAGCGCTGTTGAATAATTATACTGTTGCAATATTAATACTGTTGCAATTATGAACGTCTATTGAGGCGGCATGATTAATTATTTCTACTGAGAACTTGAGTTTTAGAGTTCATGCTTCATCGAATCGCTATATTTCGCTAGACAAAAGGAGGTACGGCACGTTAATTTGAGATATCCCATGCATTTTCGCATTTTAGTTTATATATGCATGTATATTGGATCATATCCATCATGTATACTATTCTGTCCATCAATGTGATGCAATGGTAAAATTTTCCACCAATATAAAAAAATATAAAAGTAATTTGCTTTATATTCTATCTAATGTGACTCTGCGATTTTTAATCGAAAGACTTGGAAAGAAAATATAAGTAAATTCATGTTTTATTTTCCATATTCGCGTTTGGAATAGGATGTGATGAAATTAAGTTTGGGTTTTGCCTAAAGATTAAATTCAGAAGGAGATAAATCAATTAACCTCTTTCTAATGCCCTTTCGCCACCATATTCATTTATTTTTGAATAAAATTATTTATCTCGTAGTTATTTCTCAAAACATTTTCAACAAGATAGAATTCTAGATGCAGTTATTTATTATGTCACACAAAATGATATGTTTTTTATTTTTATTTTTTAGTTATTGACTAATCAAATCAATTAATAAATTAAATTAAATTTATTTTACAAGCTAAACGAATCACTTTTCTTAAGTCATTCTCAATCCTAAAAATATTTCATTATATCGTGACAAGAAAAGAATATGGTGTTTCAAAGGGTTAAGAGAATTTAAATATTAATAAGATACTTACACAATCCTAAAAGGGCGGCAAAAGCCAAAGCATTTAAAACTTGGGAGAACATTGTAGAGACTGTTCTTGGATAATGTTTCTTGAACTAATTTTGGGAGACTTGATTTCAGTTATATATATTCGAGAAAAATCACAAACTGACATTAAAGATACATTAAATAAAATGTAGTAACCATTTACAAAAGTATTTAAAACCCTTTTCAATGTTATTGCAGGAATAAATTCTTTCCTGGTGTAGAATAAATGCAGCTGTTAAACTGAAACAGATTTGTTACAAAACTATAAAATGAGATTTATGGATTCCCAAATTATTTTATACCAACATATTTATGAATAGTATTTTTGTAATGTATATGTTATAATTGTAAAAATTTCTAAATTTTATGCTTGAATTATGACTAGCAGACAAACGACATTTAAAATTAAACATTTAAAAAAAAGATTTTTTTATATAAAAATAGATATTGCATATTACGAAAATTGCATATTGGGAAGAACAATAATCTGCAATTAGCAAATAGTAATTTATAGTTTTTTTTGTTTACTACATATGTAAATTTCAAAATCGGTTTTCTGATTCTAGAATGCTCATACTGGTCAGACATTTTTTTAGAAAAGAGAGTTCCGGAATAAATTGCTCTCTGAGAATCGAGCTACTTCAAGAAGAAGTAAACTTACTGAATTTTTATCTTAAACGTAGATGAAATTACAATTAATAATGGTTTGCTGTTTTACTGCCCATACTATTTTATTTGAAAAACATGAATCTCAATGTACTTAATTAGTGATAGTTTACTATAATAATTCATATGTTAGTCAAAAGTTAATAAACTATTATCATTGAAGGCTTTGGATTAGAAAATAAAGTTTCAAAGAATACAATTACTTAATTCTATACCTCATTTTTCGTTCTTTATCCGTGAATAATATTAATTGTTTTAGATTCATGTTTTCCAAATACTTCAGAAATTATTTCGTAAACGTTGATTATGCTCACCAAGAAAATTTTGTTAATATCTTTTAAAGAAATTCAAAAATTTTGTTGATTTATTTTAATTTTGGCCATTATTGAAATAAAGTAAATGCATATGAAGGCCCCATCTTTTTGCTTCAGGACTTTTTTTTTATTTTCCCCCTGTTAAATATGAAAAAAAAAAAAAAATTAAAGAATATCCAATTTTTTTTATTTTGTTTACACAAATTTTGAGTTGAAAATATATTTTTTTGTGTGATACATTTTACTTCTTTAATATTTGTTATTTTATACTAGAAGACTGCACTTTATTTCTGAAGTAATGATTTTCGATTAATTTTTCAATCTTTTCTGTATTGCTTTCAGCTATTCTTTGCTCTTAGTTGACTTCCTTTTGTAATATTTCAGTTCATCAGGCACTATGATCCCTGAAAGGATATTTCTGTCTCAATGTTTTAGAGTTCTCAGAATTCAAATGAATCGTAACATTGTGGTTTTCCATGTGTAGGAATGGTTTAGAATATATTTTTTTTAATGCTTGCTAAAAAATTCATGCATATACATTACATTAATGATCATTTTTATTTTGAAAATTTTCAATTTTACAACATATTTTTTCACCTAGAACTATTTCGAACAGAAATTCTTCTTTGACGAAATGGCGAAAAAATAATCTGCTCTCAGGTTCGTTTGAAATATTCCAGAAAACCTTTCTTCTATCGTTAAAAAGTTGCCTATAAGATTAAATTTTTGGAACAATTTCAGTTATCGCATTAATGTAAAATGATGTTTTATAAATCCCATTAAATGTCCTATCTTTAACGAAGATATGTCCGTCCTATCGTAAAGATATATATATATATATATATATATATATATATATATATATATATATATATATATATATATATATATATATATATATATATATATATATATTTCTAAAATTTTATCATAAGTAATACGCAGGAGAAAGAATTACTGTTGATTCAATTATGAACAACAAATACTATATTCTTGGTTTAGTTTAGTAACATGAATATTTAATACGAATAAATTGTGTCTAGATATATATAAAATATATTTGTTTCACATCTCCTTTTAAACAAATGGATCAGACTTATTATTTAAGACTAGCCGCCTTTGGCGACCAGCCGGTTCGCCAATCTTAATGTTCGTTTAAATTTTAATAATTAAATAGGTTGAACCGGAGTTTAACCCCCTTCTTCGCCAATTTGCGATAACGCACCAAAGCTGGCAATCTTTATTATGCACTATAATTGAACATCTGCTTCTTTGCTTTTGAACATTTCGCAAGGCCGTTGTTTGCGATTTTTAAAAATTTCGCCAAGCACGGGATAAAACTCCGGTCGTACCATTAAATATTTTACGCAATTCCAACTTTAATAGATTCTTCAGCAAAATATTTTAAAACTTCAAATTTTGATAGTCATATAATTCACTCATAATATTATAAAGGCCTTCAGTTTTAGCGTGATATGTATCTCTCTAATTTTCTGTTACCCCTCGTAGAAATTATGCTTTAAATTAAAGTGTAAATGATTAATCTGCATTTAATCTTAATATATATAAATTACGTGTCACGTTGTTTGTCCACGATGGACTCCTAAACTACTTAACCGATTTTAATCAAATTTGCACACCGTGTGCAGTTTGATCTAACTTAAAAGATAGGATAGCCCGTTTTTTGAATTTTTAATTAGAATTTTAATTATTAATTAAAAACTAATTTTCCCGCCAAAAAAATCTTGTCATTTTCCCCACCGCCAAATGAGTACGGCTTCAGTTTTTTTTCCCAACAGTCATGAGGCTAGGCTTAAGATTTTTTGGCTGATTATTTGAAACGATTCTATTTATTTTCTTAATGTTTGATGCATTTAAAATGAAACATTGTTAATGAATCGATCTTTCAGATTCATTCTTAAGTACTTTTGAATTAAAATGAAACAGAATAAAGGAAATTAAAAACGCATTTGCGTTACCTTAACTGGCGTTGAAAATTCAAGCAAGCGCATTGTGTTCTGATTGTTGACATGACAACCATTATCAACGGATGATTTAAATTATTTTTAGGTTAGTTGCATGTTTTTGTAATTAAATTGTATTTATGTTAGTTATATATTTTTTGTATACGCTTATAGTTTTAAGTACATCGTTTTTTTAGTTTTTTTTACCTATTTTCAACCGATTATTTTAAACGATTCGTTTTATTTTCTTAGTGTTTGATGCATTTAAAATGAAACATTGTTAATGAATCGGTCTGGTCATAATGAATCTGAGAATATTTTGTTGACAAATTCTTGAAATATTACATAAATTAGGATAGATATTCTTTAGTGCCCATAAAGTTTAAACGCTCAGTGACTGTTTTCAGTAATCATATTATAAAGAAATACTTTGTTTCAGTAAAAAATATTATTATATTAATTGCAGATTAATCCTTTTCCACTTTAATTTATAGTATAAATTCTACGGGAACTAACTGAAAATGAGAGAGATACATATTACGTTATGACTGAAGGCGTTTATAATATTATGAGAGAATTATATGACTATCAAAATGTGAAGTTTTAAAATATTTTGATGAAGAAGCTATTAAAGTAGGAATTGCATAAAATATTTAATTATTAAAATTTTAACGAACATTAAGATTGGCGAACCGGCTGGTCGCCAAAGGCGGCTAGTATAATAATATTTTTTACTGAAACAAAGCATTTTTTTAATAATATGATTACTGATAATAGAGTCACTGAGCGTTTAAACTTTATGGTCACTAAAGAATATCTTTCTTAATTTATGTAATATCTCAAGAATTTGTCAACAAAAATTTCTCAGATTCATCATGAACAGATCGATTCATTAACAATGTTTAATTTTAAATGCATCAAACACTAAGAAAATAAAATGAATCGTTTAAAATAATCGGTCGAAAACAGGTTTAAAAAAACTACTTAAAAAACGATGTACTTAAAACTATAAGCATATACAAAAAATATATAACTAACATAAATACATTTTACTTGCAAAAGCATGCAACTAACCTAAAAATAATTTAAATCGTCCGTTGGTTGTCATGCCAACAATCAGAACAATGCGCATGCGTGGATTTTCTTCGCCAGTTTACGTTAACGCAAATGCGTAAATTTTTCTACGCCAGTTGGGGTAACGCTATGCAGATTAGACATTTTTAATTTCCTATTTTCTGTGTTATTTTAATTCAAAAGTACTTCAGAAGGAATCTGAAACATGGATTAATTAACAATGTTTAATTTTAAATTCATAAAACATTAAGAAAATAAACAGAATCGTTTGAAATAATCTGTCGAAAACTGTTAACCCTAGCCTCATTACTGTTGGGAGAAAAAAACAACTGATGCCTTACTTATTTGGCGGTGGGGAAAATGGAAGATTTTTTTGGCGGAAAAGTTGGCGGTGGGAAAAATGGAAGATTTTTTTGGCGGGAAAGTTAGTTTTTAATTAATAATTAAAATTTCAAAAAAAGGGACCCCAGGTGCACATTCTCGACCTCTAAGGTATACATGTACCAAATTTGATAGCTGTATGTCAAATGACCTGGCCTGTAGAGCGCCAACACACACACACACACACACATTGAGCTTTATTATAAGTATAGATAAGAGAAAGAATACTATAAATTTTACTAAGTTTTAAAATTAACATAACTTTCAATTATATAGAAATTAACCAAAATCTGGCCTTTTTTAGCAATAATTCTGAGGGAAGATTATTGCAGAAGAAACATTTTTAAGTAACTTCGGAATTGAAATTTGCAGCGGCAATTTTATTCCTTCGTTCTGTTTCTCTAAATTATTATTAACTTTATAAAATTACACTCATAAAGATTAATTTTAATTTTGTACAATTCTAACACCATCTTTTAAAAATTTCTTTATTTCAATATGATTTTTACCACATTAACGATTGTCTTAAATTAGTGACTTAACTAATTGCTTAAAAGAAGGTAAAAGTCAATCACTCAAACAGAAGTAAGAAAAGTAATGCTTTTCTGCAAATGAAATAGTATTTACAGCAATAAACAGTAAAACAGCAATTGAAACAGTATATTGAGATGTTTCACGACAATAGCTGCTTCAGACGATAAGAAAGTATTTGATATTTTGACATTTTCTTCCAGACACATCGGACGATCTATATTATTTCAAGTTAAACATTCTGCCTTTTCAAATTTTCTTTACTTTGATGCAATTTTAATCTAAATTATTATTAAATAATTAGAAAGTTTAACGTATTTTTTTAAGTAATGAAATTTTACGCAGATGATTTGCATGACAATTAAGCTACTCCGTTACTATTTTTTTTTGAATTTTTAATTTCATTTCAATACATTTATCTTGGAAAAAGGGCGTTTTTTTATCATATTTCATACGAAAATAGTTTTTATGTTAAAATTAATATACATGAAATTATTTTAATTGGTATATCAATATATTGGTATATATTATATTTGAAATTATCTTTCTGTAAAACATTGCAGTTTACAGCATTTTTTCTAAAAACAGAGCATCAAATAAAGGCAAAAATATTGCAAAAACATAGAATGTTTTATTTTGCAGCTAAGGTAACCGACTACGTTCGAAGGAATATTTTTGAACAATTGGATTTTTTTAAAAACTATATATGGATTTTTTAAAAACTATTTATGGTTTTTAGATGTATTGTCAATTATAAATACTATACATACAAAAAAAATTATTTGGAAATATAATATATTTTGAGAAATAGGAAAATTTGTAGTAAATTTTAATGAAATTTTACCAAAACGGTTAACACTCTATACAAAATTGTAATGCAGCAATCTTATTTTTCTTTATACACAAGTTATACAATATAATGATGAATTAAATGAACCAAAATCTAAGAAACATTTTGAGATGCAAAGAAATTATGGGTAAAAATATATGTATATATACATTTTTTCCATAAATTTACAACTTAATTTTTCTAAAAACACCTATAAATGAAAAGGTATTTCACCAACAATAAAACTTTTGGTTCATTTAATTGCCCATATTATTTGAAACACACGCTGATATTTTTATGTAAATACCTCTATTAGTTTTTGAGATATCATGTTAACGGTGGATAATTTTTATGAAAATTAAAGTTTGAGAAAATTGAAGTTAAATAATTTTTAGCTAAAATTTTTCTTTAAATTTTAATCTTTAAAATTTAATCTTTAATTTAAATTTTAATCTTTATCTTTTAAATTTTCTCCTGGATGATAGGTCAGACCTTCCTTTTCCTAGAAAATACTATTTTGGAAAGAGGAAAGCCTGAACTACAAGAAATAATAATAAAAAAAGAATTCGCCAATGTGGTCGATAACCAGTGTTTTCAGCGTAGTCGGATACCTTAACTGGATGATGTTTGTTAAAAATAATTTGAAAGTGCCTAAAATTTCTATTTATTTAAAACATTTTTGGGAGATGGTTTATGATGCTTGTTATTTTTCAGTTTCATTAATAAGATATTATTTTAGCTAATTGCAATAGAAATATTTGTATTCCAGTTCGACGTTTAGATAGAACATCAATAAGTTTAGGTTCATAGCGAAATTCAAAGAAGTCGTGTGGGATCATTTATATTATACATAAAAAAGGTGAATTTATAAAATTTTATACCAGAAAGCATTCATTTATATTTATTACACTTGGTGATTTTCACCTTATATTGCAGA